>NC_056745.1:859065083-859365083 GCF_019279795.1 Protopterus annectens
CTACAGACTGTTATTGTTTGTCAGCACTGTTAATAAAGACAATATTCTGATATTGTGAACATCTAATAAAGCCTTATTAACCGAACTACAGTGTTTGCAGAATTCATTCTGAAAAGTACAAAAGGCTTGGTTCATAAAGGAGAGACTGACACCTGTTCATCACAAGTTTGGGTAATTAACAAGATAAAGACCTTCATTCCAGTCTCATTTCAGTTGTTTCCAGTTAATTTCAGTATACTAGTCTCATCAATTCTTTTAGAAACAAATGCTTTGTGAGCTATATTTACGTGCATATCTCAATTAAATAGCAATGTCTGATACATGAAGCTAGTCAGATAAAGATGGGTCAGAACAAGACAATAAAAAGTGTTTCCAGTGCCCCAACCACCTTCAGCCATTAGGGAATATTTGATTCAATGCGCAACACCTTAAATTAAACATACAAGCTTAGTCATCACAAAAGTGATGGATTATAGGATGTCTTGTAATATGGAATTCAACTCTAAAATCAGACACAATGCAGAGTACTGATGAAATACAACAGTTGTTGCAGATCAATAAGTTAACAGACCCTTAAGGTAATATTTCCAAAGTTGCAAACTCATTACACATACTCTGGAAAGCATATAGAGCAGATATTACTGTTGTGTGTGCCACAAAAGAAAAATTACAGTCTGTCTGGTGAACACTGCTGTTCTGCTGTCTTTTCACAGTTTAAAAAAGCAGGTTTGCTGAGCAAGCAAAAGTGAAGTGGCTAACTATATGCACTGTTTCCCAGAGATGACACTACAAAATAAAAATAAGGACCAAAACAAATTTGTGATTAGCATTGCTGCTCTAGAGGGAGAAAACTATGTACAACCAAAAACAGGCTAACCAACTCACCCAAAAGAATTGTCGGAATAGTGGCAAGAATTAACAGCAGTGCATCAAGCTAAGTGTCATAAATGTAGTTGTCCCTATAATTGCATAAGTAACCTGGAGGCATGAAGGTACCAAAAAAATCCCACTGCAGTCCATGTTTACTTCTCAGGTTTATTAATGCAATCAGTTGACTAAATCACATTTAGTCTACGGCATGTCTTCAGGGACACTCTTGATGATACCTATAGTGACCAGACAGGTCAGGCAGTAGTAATAGGCAGCAAGTTCATCCCCACTGACAGTAACTCAGATTCACAGAACAGGACACAAGCTTTGGTAATAGGGGTAAAAGAGGAAGCAAAACAGAAGGAACACATCGCCCAGGCTATTCCCTAAGTGGTGAAAGGCTGCTCTCTATAATTGTTTCTATTGACAAGAAGCATATAGGTGAGTGTACTCATGCAACCTATAATCAGACCACAGCATGTTTCTCTGCCACTAAGATGCTTTGGAAATGGGGAAGCATGAAGGATACAGTATTTAAAAAAAATCCTCTTAAGTATGACAGTGACATTTCAATGCTATGGGTGACTCTTTCCATTAAAAGACTGAAACGTTCAGTGGGAGTATTTATGCTCCACTTCTCATTATGCATTCAGTAAGCAGGCTACAAGCAACCTATTACAAGTCAGATACATGAAACACCAAGCTGTCAGGATCACATAATGTGTTCTCTCCCCAACTTTCTAATCTTTCAGCCTCTTGTTTTCTAAGACTCCGTGCAGCAGTTCCTGAGTTGAAGAAGTGAGTCATCACTCTAACCGCTACACAGTTCATGCAGTCATTACAGGTTATCCAAATATGAGATCTGCTACTCCTCCCTATAACCTTTTTGCTTCATTCCCAACATTAATTATTAATGAATCTGAAAACAGTCATGCCTGATCTGAACGTATATCAAGTCACCGTGAGATATTAGGTTTTAAAAGTTACATTTCAAGAGGCATTATACATGGCACTTACCTCTGGAAATCAACCAGTTCTAAACTGTGTCAATAAAAAACGACTTCCCATCATGTGTCTACCCCTCAGTTTTTTGTTCTACGTTCTTTAACAAACTGGGATAAGTAAACAATATTTCACAACCAATAGCTATTGTACATTCCAGTAATACTGCAAACAAGGACTATTTTAATTTAATCTTCAAAAGAATCAAATGATTAAGCATACAGGAACCAAGTACAACATGGTGATAATTTAAGAAACAGGATGTAAAGTATCACTGAAACTATGAAAAATGTGGATGGCTCAAAATGCTTAGATCAGTGGCCACATTTAGTCTGTAGACATTTTCAGGGAAACACTTGGTGGTACCTACAGTGATCAGACAGGTCAGGCAGCAGCAGTGGGCTAGAGTGGAACCTGCAACTGTTTATGAAGACTAATTCACATTTTAATAAAGCTTCTAATGACTGCTTATATGCTACACTGTATACTGCATCAAAGTAAGAGGTCTCAAAAGATTCTGTAAGGTTAACTTAAAATGGAAAAATAGTGCAAGGTAAGATGTAATCTACAGTATAAAATCACTGACTGAAATACAATCGTTATAACATAGTTTAGCAGCTAATGTAGTTGGTTTAATTTGTTCTGCTAGTACTATAATTATTTCTGCACACATGAGATGCCTACCTGTGTGACGAACTCCATCAAGTGCTTCAATATCATATGTATGGCCTCTCAGGTATGACAATTCTGCAGTCCCCAGATAATGGCACAAAAGGGGATCTGTGACAGCATCCACGTCTGTCTCACTCCCACTGTCCATATGGCACACACCTACAGAAACAAGGAACACTGTATCAGTGTGCTTATAATATCATCTGTAATATGGAGATTTAAGTAAAAAATGTATGGAAAGCAGTTCGATAATTAGGTACTTAATCAGTGGGTGTTAAGTGACATGAAACAGCAAAATGCCATACTGCCTCAGGGGATACACAACTTCAATATAAACATACCCACTGGCTGATCATACCTACCCTCCTACAATTAAAACTACAGTTCCATTTTATTATAGTTTTCTATTCCAAAACTTAACTTTTATTAAACTACAGGCAATAAACCTGCTCACAAAACAAAACTAAAATCAAATGAGTATGAATGAATGAATGAATGATTTTATTCAGGTTATTTGTGTTTTGGATATTACTTTGGTGCTAACGCAGAAAACAAAAAGGTGACTTGTTCATGAACCAATACTTGGGGGATTATGACAATGACAGTGAATGGGTGCAGTGACAGTCACACTGTAGGTTTCGTGGTAACACATTAATAAAAATGATACAAAGGATAAAGCCCTCAATTTACTTGCTACTCCCTGTCTCCATCTTCGTCTATGGTCATAAGCTTTTGGCAGTGATTAAAATGATAAGACTGTCAGCATTAGTGGTTCAAAACTGGCTGAAAGATCAGAGGACTGTGGTTGTATTGCCACATCAGGTAAATGGATTAATTTTCACTGCTGACACTGCATTGCAGCATGGTGGGGAGGAAGGATGCACACTTTTGAGTATACAGTTCTTTGGATGAGATGTTAAAATGAGATGCGATCTGTCTGAGCTGGTGGTAGCGCCACTACATATAAAATGTCCTGCTGTACATAAAATAAAAGCAGGGGAACTTCCTTAGTGACCCGGCCAAACTTCACCTTCGGAATGAATGCCTCCTCCAGTGTCAAATGAAAAGAAGTCACACACCTTGTTGGATTAAAATGGTACAGTGTCAATAAATAAGACTGCAGATATGATCTTTGGAGCCCACTCACATCTTCTCTATGTTGAGAGATGTTAGCACCTTGTCAGGGTGCCCCTGGACACTTCGATGGAGACTCTACAATGGTTGTCCTATTAGGACAAGGCTCCAATTCAGATCCAGGCACTGGAGGGTCTGGGAGCACCCTGGCACCGCACAAGACAAGCTGGAGACAGTTTCTGCAGATAGGGAAGCATGGATTAAATATTCAGCTTGTCACCACTGCAACAATCAGTTTAGAAAACAGAAGAATGTACATTAAGACAAAAGTATTAGAAATTATACAGTGCTCTTAAGTGTCAGCAAGTAACACTTTATTTTCTTCTGACAAATAAAGAGAATTGTTTTGTTTTTAAGGTGTACATTTACTGCCCCCCCTCATGCTACACTTCACAGTACAAGAGAGAAAACATTCATATGTTCACTTAGCTTCAGAGATGGGAGGGGTTCAGATTTTATCTGAAATGAATAAATATGATTCAAATGAGTACAGTTCTGTATAAGAAATGCTAAGTCACTACCCCTGGAGTAACAGTATTTCTCAGTTAAATCATCCTTGTTTTTCTGTACAGTTTTGTGTCTGTTTATCAAAGTTTTTAATATGCAGAAAACCCATAATGGAATGCAGAAATGCAACATACGGTGAAATTCCATTATAAAAGTACACTTACCTTTACTATGTAAATGCACTAGCGGATAAAGGACCTTCTATACCAACAGGCTACAGACAATACAACAAAGCAGGTAAAATGACAGAATTTACTTAATAAAAGGGCAGTGTGCAGGAAAGATTTTAGCAGCTAACTTGTAAACTGACTGAATAAAAAGTGTAACTAGTATCAACGTGCCTTCAGGAAAACAACAGAGATCTGCTAATTCATTTGTTTTAACCAGTGATACCACAGCACTTTTGGCCACCTTTCTAATATTTACCAGTTCTATGCATGAACTCACCATTGCTCTCTCTCTGATGAAGATAATATCCTGTCATAGATGCAGTCATAAACTGATGGTGGCTACCATTTTCAGATGATCCATACCCATCATGCCTTTCAGCCAAAGTGCCCTGTGATGACAAATAGCTGGGAATATCTGCAGGAAGATTTGTCTCATCTAAAAGAAGACAGGAAAAGTTACTAAGAAAATCCATCAGTAACTTTAAATCACTGAGACTAAAGGACATTTCAAGTTCCCCACGTCTGAAAACAATTAGTCTTACTCGAGTGCAGAAAAATGTTTGTGAAGGTAGTCTGCCTACAGAATAGGAAACCACATTTAACTTCAGGCATACCTGTGTTTGTAACACTGCAGTCAACTTCACACATACCTGTGTTTGTAACACTGCAGTCTTCACTTCTTCTTCTGATGTGGTATATAATGACCACCCAGATGAGGGAAGTACCCACTACGCAGCAGACCACTGCTATAATTACGATGCCAATTTTAGCCCATCCACTGTCTTCTGCTGCAGTGGCTACACTCTGGGTAGAGTAGCAGTTTGGAGAAGGAATAACAGTTAATCGAATGTTGCCTCGCTGTGTTCCAACAGTATTGGACATTTCACAGGTATATTTTCCTGCATCCTCAGTGTCAGTGTCAACAATAATAAGCAATTGGTTTCCAGCAGCAAAAAAATGTCTTTCTGTTACCACCAAAGGGCTATCATCTTTTGTCCAGTTAAGTTTTGGTGGTGGGCTCCCACCAGCAATGCACTGCAGGACTGCAGTTTCACTTTTGGATACAGTTCGGTCCACTAATGGCCGTAAGAAAGATGGCGTCTCTGTGAAGAAAATAAATAGTATCACACATCTATTCTACTTTTACGCAAGCAAAGAAAAAATGTTTGTCTGCATCTTTATTGGTTCATGTGTAGTAAAATTGGGTTGCCGAGCTGCCACACAGCTGCTAGATGGGTGACAGTACAACAGTCTCTACTGCTATCAGAGAAGGGTAATGCTAAGTTTCAGTGTGTGGCAGCCCACATTGATAAGAACAGGCATCTTCTTTCATCTTACCTTTCCAAGGTGCATAAAAACAGTAACTCATTATGGATAACATCAAGGTGTAAAGATAGGCATTACAATTACAGAAAAAAAAAATACCTGGCAACATCTTGGTAAACTCATGCTTAACAATAGAAATACATTGATCAGATTTACATGGATCCAGTCATCTGCTACAACAGACAATAGTACTAATATGTATAAAGGGGAAATGCTGCAAGATGAATTGGGTAGAACATCCACCTGCTCCGTTTGCTACTTGGGTTCAATTATCAGCCCAAATGGGTAAGAAGAAAAGTGGCATTCCACCTTCCTCAAAAGCCAGAAGAAGGGGATCATCAGTGTCACACCAGTGGTCCTATCATGCAGTCAGTACAATTATGCCATGCTAAATTCTTTTATTTCAAACTGAACCTCTAATTCAGTTTTTCTGCAGAAACTCTGCAAGTAACAGCATTTTTTCCCCCTGGGAGGTACATACAAAGGTGGATATAAACTGGTGCAAAGTCAAATGGTCTAACATGAACAGATAAACTGTCAATGCCTTTTTACAGAGATCAAAAACACCATCTGACAAGACCCCAAATCTCTTGATATTCAAATACAAAGCTGGAAAAACAGTACTGAGCAAATGTCTCTGAATTCTAATTAATCTGTAAAGCAAAAACTCTTCTACAGAATCATAAACAGCCTTGAAGCAAACATCTGCCCTTCTGTCTCTCCAACTAAGTTCTGCCTAAGGCTTTAGTTGGAAAAGTTACACAGTCAGAAAACATGCCAAAGAAAAGCAAAACATAAATGGATTCTCCTAAATGCATGAAATGTTAATGAAATAAACGTGTCCCAACATTCACTCATTCTTTCTCCAAAATCCCTTTTGCCTTATTCATGGCTGCAAGAGATCAGGATCACATTATGGTGAGAAACAGATGCAAGGCAGAAAATCAGTACGGATAGGATTTCATTCATTCATAGTAGTTTGAGCTAGTACATGTATGCAGGTATATGCATGTGTGCATACACACACACACACACACACACACACACACACACACACACACACGCAAACACATGCACATACTCTCTCATGCACATATGCACATTCTTGCTCACATGTATGCATGTGTACATACATGCCAACAGACAATTTAAATGATCACCACTTCACTAAGAAACAAGTCCTTGGGAACTGGTAAGAAATCTATGTGAGGAAATCTTGAGACTGCAATGAAAACTCACACAGACAGAGAAAGAAGGGAACATGCAGATTATGCATAGCAGACACCCCCATCTGAGAACCAAAATAAAGCATGACCTTCATAGGTTCATAGATTGGTACTAGGCTATCGACCCTAGGACTATAGAAGCCTTGCCATAACAATTTCCTGGATATTTCTTCCCACAGTATTTATTTCCATGGACCCCTGTCTAGCAGGGAGGCTGACATGATTCCCGGGGTGAATTTCCTGTCTCCCATCTAATCATCAAGGTTCCTTTTGAAGAGGGCCAAGGAGGTGCTCTGTTTGACATGTATGGGCAGTCTATTCCAGAGTATGGGGAGTCTCTGGGTCAGGAACCTATCCCTCCAGCATGTTTTGTTCATTGTGATGACAAGGTTTAGATCCCTGGAGTGGGTGGCTCTGTCCAACAGCTCAGGGTTTGACATGGCCTTGTATGTTAAGCAGAGATCGCCTCTGAGTAGAGAACATGCCACAGAGTATAGCTGGATGTTTTTAGATGGTCAGCATATGGCATCTACTTTAGGCCTGTGATTCTTTTAGTGAGGCATTTCTGCGGCCTTTCCAGCTGTTGCAGATGTCTTGTGAGGTACATACCAAACGGGGTGTTATATTCTATAATGGGTCTAATGAGGGATGAGTACAGTGGGACAATGACCTCCTTTTTTCTGGATGAAAAGCCCTTAGTGATGAGGTGTACCACATAGAAGGATTTCCTGATCATCCTTTAGTCCAGGGTTCAGTTCCCTCAGCCTTCATTTTGTTACTCTGTAACTCTTTTAATTAAACAGTGCTTTTGGGTGGTCCCTGAAGCAAGGATTGTGCCTACTAAGGTTTACCCTGTTAACAAATTAAAAATGAAAAACATCTAAACCTTATTTTGATCAGACCCTCTGTATCCCTATGATGCAAGCTTAAGAAACCACACATCTTTAAAGTTACAAAAGGGTCATTTCCAGTTCTTAAAACCCATTTATAAAAATAAAGTGGTAACTCTACCTTTTAAGATAGGTGTATATGTAACTTCTACTTTGATGAACTAATTCTGTAGTGAAGAGTTTTAGCATATTTTACTAGAATGTAATAAAGTGGCTGGGTGTTGCTGTCTCAGTATTAATGGAGCACCAAGAAGTGAAGTTTTTCCCGTGTTCTAACAGGGTTACAGACCGGCTTTTCCCAAATATAAACTGTGATAATCATTAAATATACATCTGTATACAGTAACAAAGATAGCTTTGCATGATGAAACAAGTAACAGTTCAGTAGACTGATGCCCAATTAATAGAAGAAATGTGCGTGTAAACTGCACAATCACACTTGCTAAAACTCATTGGTTCTGCACAGTTTAAGAATCGGGGCAAAAATAAGCATGATCTGGGACTTCAGGGTTAAAATACATGGAACAACAAAGACTGCAAAAGGTCATGGACAATGACGTCAACTGCCAGACTGACAAAGTTAAGTAAAGAAAACAGTTACCTACACACAACATGAAAGGAATTGTAACTAATTGAAACTTATCTACAAGCACAAACCCTCAATAATCTCTGAACTGCATTACAGTCAGTTTTTGGACAATAACCCGCCATTCTTATATAGAAAAATATTTATTAATTAATTTACTTATTTGTTAACTGGATAAAATCACTGGATACAAGTGTCTGTTTTCAAGAGTAACTCAGAAGCAATGTCTGGTTAAGTGAGTTGCTCAGTGTTATAAAGTTTGCATGTGAAAAAAAAAGGACTTGAATTACTGAACTTAGGACCGCTGGACAAGGAGAATTAACAGCTGATATCTTAATGCTTTTTTGGTTTGTGACACATAATATAAATAAAAACATGCCTTAATGAAACAAGATAATATGGGACATTCTTCATGAGGCTGTGAATGAGAACCTAGTGTACACCTTTAGGAATGGTGTCCATATCCCAATGGCTATGACTTTTTATAACTTTTCCTGAGAGACTATTACAGCCATTGGACTGCTTTAAAAAAATCAAAAAGTTTACTCTCTTCTCAAGATGTGTTGCAGTGGAGAAAAGCATCATGATTAAGTATGAACTTTTTTTACTTCTCTTTTTTGTTCATTAAGCATGTAACTATATTCATAATAAGTCGCATGTAACTACATTCATTATAAGTCCAGATAACAAATTTAAGTTTATTAATACAAAAGCAGAATAACCTCTTCTAACACACACCTCCAGGAAAAAAACTCTATTACTCTTTAATTGCTAGTTGTTCAAAAGACATCCTGTACAAACAATGATCTATCTAACGAAAAGATGCAACCAACGGTCATCACTTGATTTCAACACATCAGAATAAGTATTTTTAACCATAGCAGTAATCGCAACAGTCTTAGAAATTTCAAATGGTAGATCTGAAAAAAAACCCACAATATCCAAATATTGTATGATAATGGCAGTATATACTTGTATTTAATAATTAAATTAACCAAACATACTTTCTTTCTTTATAACAGTTACTCTGGGATAGAATCACCGCATGTGGTACCAATCCCTTCTCTTTCTATGACCATCCCAGCAGGATTTAGATGGCAACCATTTAAATTTAGTTGCAGCCCAGTATGCTGTGTCTTTTGTTATACTATTTGGTTTCTGTATGATACAAAATAATTATATAACTTTTCCTGAAAAAATTGGAAATCCAAAATTCTCAGTTGCATAGCTGTTTCCTGACTCTGTTTACCTAACATTATTTCCAAATAATCACAATTGGTAACTCTCTTAAGCCCAAAAAGTGTTATTTTTCCTAATTGCACAATAAATTACTGAACTGCTCAATTTGTCAAAAAAGGAACAATGCAAGTTATACTTTTTTTTTTAAATCACAGACACAAAATCAAGCCTAGATTCAGGAAAATGAACGTCCAATTAATTAGTGTTTTATCTTTTTATTCATCAAATATGAATTGGATTCTTTCTGAACTGGTTAGACTGATGATGTGTAGTGACAAATAGGCCTGTATGGGTAGCTCCTGTCAGGGGAAAAAGTATAACAGGCAAAACAAACTGTAGTCGTTTTAACATTTTATGCATTAAAAAAAATAAATGATCTCTGAATACTGAAGATCTAAACTATCCAAAAGTGTGAGAGGTTTTTAACTGCCAAATTTTATAGGAGAGGATATACAATCTTTTATCACTGATAGTCTGCCACTTTCAAATATTTAGCCAGAAATGTACAAACAATGATACTAATAGATCATTTAATTTATCATCACCTTTATCTCCTGAAACAGATACAAATTTCCACTGGATTCTGGGAGATCCTTCTCGACAGACGAATTTTCTCCAAATGTTTTTACATTTACAATATTGAGATGGTTCTGGGCAATAAGAATAGTTTTAATATAAAAGGATCATAAATACTACATTTTCAGCTTTACAAACTACATCCTTCCAGCAAAAGACAGATTCTTAATTCAATATTTTTAAAATATTAGCGCATACATGTACTCTGCTTGACTATGTGAAATGTTTTGTCTTGATTTGAATAACACCTACTTAAAAGTTTAAGTTAACAAAAAAGGTTGGATTAATCCCTGCTGTAGACATACACTGATTAAATGAAAAGCTTTGATTTAAGAAGATTAACTGTATAAATTATATTTGTTTGTATATATCTTGCTACTGTAAAAGTTTGATTTAATGACAAATTAACTTTTCTAAGTATAATTACATCATCTGCATAAGCTACAAATTTGTACTTTGTGTTACCTCATATGCTTTAATTCCATCATCAGCTTTAATAATAAGTTGAACAGAATCTATTGCCAGCAGAAACAATGAGGTGGGGGGGTGGTGGCAACCCCGTCTTACCCAACTAGTTTGAAGATTGGGTGTTGAGATGACATTATTTATAATTACTTGATATTTAGCTTTGTGAAAGAGTGTCTTAAATTTGTTACCGGAGTAAGAAATTTATGGCAGTTGTGAATATTGCAATGATATATTATATTTATTTTAACAAAGGGTCTTATAAGGATCTACTGCATAAAAGTCTACTTGTAAATTATTTCTACTGGATTTCTCTTGTTTATTTTTTAAATGACTAGCACAGATTATTAAATATGAACGGAGGTTATCAAAATAATATAAAATACAATAAACTCTGTTATTTAGGGTTGCCAAAATGAAAAGAAAAGCAGGTACACAAGCTACACAAAGAAATGGAGATGCTGCAAGGCCCTCATCCTCAGGGTTAGTTTATTTAGTCACACCACAACTCACTGTGGGCACTGAGAAAAGGTGAGCTGACATCAGAAATGATTTGCGCTGCTTGATAAAAAGAAATGGATCAATGGTACACTGAGAAATAATCCATTCAAATACACTTCACTTTCAAAATGCAGTCTACTCGTTGCTTACAAGTTGTCCATGGAAGCTATTCTGAATTAATCTTTAGAGCCAAATGAGAAAAAAGCAAAATGTACACTCAAACAGAACACCTTAGCTTTCTTGTACTGGTTTATTTAATAAACGTCTGGGGGTTGAAGATACTGAAGGTTGAATGTACTACCTTGTACTCTGTACAGCACCTCTGTAGGAGTACAATGACATAACTACATGCCTTCCTATCTACAACAAAAAATAACTTCTGTAAAGCTGTAAATCTGTATCTCTATACAAACTTGCAACAGTCATAAAATCAATGTCATTACTACTTCAGTTTTACCAAAGTGCACTCACCTAGGACAGTTAATGTTGCATTTGCAGAAATGGCCCCAGCACTATTTTGAGCTGTGCAACTATATACACCAATATCTTCGATCTTCACATCAACAATAAAGAAGACATCATCCTCTGGCATAACGTGCATCCGTCTCTCTCGAGCTGCAGGAAAGTCAGTGCCACCATCCTTCTGCCAAGCTATCTGAGGTGTTGGATAACCAACAGCTGCACACTCCAATCTGGCCAGGGTTCCTGCACGGATGGTGAGGTCCATAGGGGTTTTAGTAAAAGAAGGAAGCACTGAAAAAGAAAGGCAAGCTGTTACTAGTGACAAAAACAATAAACCCACTAGCAAAAATATTTTTAGTTTAGCCAAGAAAACACTCTCAAGTCACTGCTAATCTAATGCCCTTATGTTTCCAAATCCACCACACATCTACTGTGCATTATTTTTTTCTGCGGTTAACCCTGCAAAGCTATCACAGTCACAACTGTACATTATATAACAACTACTCATACTGTACACTTATGTTTTTCTGAATTTCATGTTTCTCTATGTCACATACATAGATATATATAACAAATGTGTAAACACATGTGCATACATTTTTTGCAGTTTGTTTTCCAGGATAGTCCATTGGGCTACAAGGAGCCCATTTTCAATGGAGTCCTGGGGAGAAAAGCTCCAGAGAAATACAAATACATAATACAGAAAGAGCACAGATCCATAATATACATTTCAGTTAAATGTTAAATACATATTTTGCATAGTACAAACCCATATTGCACATTTCAAATAGATGTTACATAATACAGAAATAATATAGCAATAACCCACGCCTGGTGTGGGTAATGCTGGATTTACCCACGGTTGGCGTGGTTTGGTCCCGAGGGACCAAACAAAGACAACCGTGGGTAAATCCAGCATTACCACACCCAGAAGTGGTTATTGCTATATAATGACATTATTTAAGAAAAGAAATAATTACTTTTCTTAAATAATGGCATTGTATAATGCCTCTTTGCTGCCCTTCCGCAGCTGTCTGGTGTTCAGCAGTTCTGATGTACTGCGCATGCCTACGCAGTACATCAGAGCTGTGGGCAAAAGCAACGGAGAACGCAAGATCTCCGTTGCTTTTTACTGTCTCGCTATGTTAAATGGGTTTAACATAGCGAGACAGGTTAAAAAAAAAAGCAACGGAGATCGCAAGATCTCCGTTGCTTTTTACACACTGTGTCGCTATGTTAAAGGAGTTTAACATAGCGAGACAGCTTTAAAAAAAGCAACGGAGATCTACATTGCTTTTTTTAAACCTGTGTCGCTATGTTAAACTCTTTTAACATAGCGAGACAGTGTTTTATACCAACGGAAAAAGTCCGGGCACGCTGGTTGGGCTGGCCAATCAGCGTGCACGTTTTAGAGGAGGCATTGTATAATAAAAAGATTTCCATTAGGAAAATTACATCAGGTTAATTCAATAAGTAGTGTTTTTTTTTTTTTTTTTTTTTTTTTTTTTTTTTAAGGAATTACGAGGAGGTAATTTTTTAGTTATTGGTCGAAATATGTCACAAGGGATGTAAAACTTTAGGAGATAGTGACAGGCAGCAAAGTTTGGTAAGTTAGGAAGAAAGTGTGGTAGAATTAGGTTGGATGAGAGCAAGAGGATTTCCATTGTGAAGTAAGGTGCGAGTGCAGTGAGGTTTTAAACAAGTAGAGATTGCTGGTGGTGTGGATGAGAGAAGGGTGAGAGTTCCAGAGGCATGCAAGAGAGAAGGACATAAATTGATTCCCAGCAGGATGTGTTGGTTTATGCAATTTAATTAGGTGTTTGGAATTGGATCTTAGGAGTCTATCTGGTTTATGCATTTCAAAGGTATTTGCTAGGGAGGGGCAGTGAGACGGGTTATGAATGAGTTTGTGTGCTTGGATGAGCTCGGTATATGTGAGGAAGTTTGACAATTCTAGCCAACTTTGTTGGTGAAGGGAATTAAAGTGGTGAGAAGAGGCTCTATGACCTGCCTCAAATTTGGATATTTTGTTATAACAAGATGAGAGTTTTGTTTTTATGGGAAGATTGCAGCCTGGTTAGGATAGATGCACCATATAAAAGGGATGGGATGTATTAGCTAATGTAACCCTGGTGGTGGGAGAGATAAAGCGACTTGTGGTGGTAAAGCATAGCTAATTTTTTATGGTTTTTTTTATATTTGTTTGTAGATGCTTATCAAATTTTAGTTGATTGTCAATGATAATTCCTAGTAATTTTGTGTCAGAGACTAGTTCTAGGAGGGTATTATTATTGCTGGTAATTATGAAGGATTGTTTGTCTATGGAAGAGGTTTTGGATGCACTGAATAACATAAGTTTTGTTTTGGTTTCATTAAGGGCTAGATGGTTGTCGAGCATCCACTGTTCAGTGGAAGAGAAGGCGGCTTGTGTTAGATTGTTGAGTTGTGATGGAAGGGGAGGAACAGATTATAGTAGAAACATTGGCATACTGGATGAGACTGGAGTTAGGAATGGCTTGAAAGAAATCATTTATGAATATGTTGAATAGTAGGGGCCTAGAATGGAACCTTGGGGGACACCAGTGGATGTATTAAGGAAGGGCGAGGTAGCTTTTTTTCCATTTAACTGCTTGTTAGCTGTTTGTGAGATAGCTTGAGAACCAGTGGGTAGAGGAAGGGGGTAGGTTAAGTTTAGAGAGTTTGGTAACAAGGAGGTTGTGGGAAATAGTGTCAAATGCCTTAGAGAGGTCGAGGAAAAGAGTGGATGTGAAGTGGCCAGAGTCATGGGCTTTGCTGATTGTTTCTTGGAAGGAGAGGAGGGCAGTGGAGGTACTATTACCTGGTCTAAAGCCATGTTGTGTGGGAGTAAGAAGCTGATTATTGATGAGGTAGGGTAAGAGTTGTTGGTGTACACACTTTTCAAGTAGCTTAGAAATAGGGGATAGGATGGCGATAGGGCAAAAGTTTGGGATGTCATTATTACTGCCACCTTTATGGAGAAGAATAATAAAGGCCTTCTTCCAGAGCTGGGGGACCTGGCTTTCTGAGATAGACTGATTAATTAGTATGTTGGTAGGGAGAGCAATGGCTTCTGCGGCTACTTTTAGGAAGTAGGAGGGAATATCATCAGGGGCATTGGAACCAGGTTTTAATTTTAGGAGAAGTTTTTTATGGTGGATATAGAGATGGGATTGATAGAGAAAGGTGGAGGTTGGGGGCAAGGGATGGGAGCACGCTGAGGAGGGGTTGTAGAGGTGTTGGTGAAGGATGATGTTAGCTTGCTTATGGACTCTATGAAGAAAGAGTTAAATTGGGTGGCCAAGTCCATTTCAGAGGCATCTGGCTTGGGGCAAGGGTTTTCTTTTTTTTTATATAACATATGCATGCACACACATATTCACAACTTAAGGAGTGACCTGGGAGTAGTGAGTGGTTAAACAATGGCCTCGGAGAAGAATGAATTTGGATGGTTTAGGATTCAAAAATAATACAAATGTACCTCATTAGCGACTTTCGGCATCTGTGGTTAATACAGACTGCCTGTGATTACATCAGCCCCTTCCCAGAATGACCCCAAAAATCCTTCTACTACTGGTGTACCACAGTCTTAATAACTCTTTTGAGAAACTGACTTCCCTCAGCACTTTACAAAGTTTCTATTGGTACTGAACTGTACATCTCCTTGGTGACTGTAGCAGACTTAATGTTGAATAATGTTTTGTATTTAACAATGTGATTGGCAGCAACTTCTGTGCATCCACTAATTCAACCATTCTACTCCAGTAATGCTATGGTTGAACAACATGTCCATGGGTCCTGTCTCGAAATTATCAAGGTACTGACACAATGCAGAGTAAAAGGGCAGCTTAGTTCCCACTGCTATTTGTAGTACAAACTGTGCACTGTAGTCAGGACATTACAATATCACTGTATCTTATTTTAGGGAATGAAAAAAAAAAAGAAAAAATGGAATGCATCCCATTAGTTGTGTATTTATGGACAACTCAAACTTTAAAGACCGTTGCCTCCCAGCACCATCAGTAACACAGAAGCAACAATTGTTTCAAAATCTACACCATCTACTTGAATCACAATAATGATTGTTAACATTTTATAAGTCTGAAATAATTAACTAACTACAAATTTCCTAGGATCTTCTCTGGCACCTGTTCAGTTTTATATGGAAAATCATGATAAAGAATACATTCCTGACTATAAAATCTCAAGAATTTACAGAATGAGGAGCATAAATGGTCCCTCTGTAATCTTGCTTACTGCCCTTTTTAAGGTGAATGTGTAACTACTGTCTGGCACTGAGACACATCCTGCTTCTCTCATCCTTTATTGGATTCCATTAAAAGTACATTCTAAATAATCCCCAAGGGCCTGTGTAATTTATTGAGATGGTGCACACTGGTAACTAGCAGACACCTTTGTTCAGATGCTCCAGTCAGCTTAAATTTCTGTAATATATCTGAGAGACAGTATAAGCTCAGCGTTCCTTAAAATTCATAGCACATACATCTAAGCTGTTTGTTTTCCTCTAAATTTCCCAAATCCTCTTTGCTATAAAATTTTGCACACAGACTACCTAAAGAAAGTACAGTTGTGTACCTACCATAAATGTAGATGTTCGAGTGTATTCACTGTTGCAGTCATTACAACTGGGTTATCCTGCTGGCAAGCTACCCGCAGTCGACCCGGGTTCCAAAGTCTGGGTCCGGCGTCGGTTGCTGTCGCCTCCTCCCTGATGTCAGTGCGCCAGGGGTATAAAAGATGCAGCCCATGCCATTTTCTTCAGTTTTTCTTGCCCCAGATGTCAGGTGCCCCTAAAAAGGTAGGCTAAATTATGCCAATAACCATGTATACACAAAAATCTTTTCCTTCGTCTACAAGCAAATACACCACATAGGTTGTATAGAATAGAGAAGTACAGATAAGTCCCAGCAAGGAAAAGGGGGGTGGTGGGTGGGTAACCTGGACTGCAAAGTACAGTTTTCTACCTACCATAAATGTAGATGTCCGAACAGGATAGCATCTGCAGTCATAACAAATGGGTTGTCCTGTCGTCAGGCAGCCCTTCGGTCGGCCGGATTCCAAAGTCTGGGTCTGGCCTCGGCTGGTGTCGCACTTCACCCGACGTCATCTCTGCTGGTCTTCGGGTATAAAGGCATCAGCCGACGCCATTTTCCTCAGTGTTTCTTGCCCCAGATGCCAGTTGCCCTCTTGGAAAACTAAATTTTGGGTAAATGCCAATGTTTCCAAAAGAAGGTAGGCAAACACAAAAAATAAGCATGTATGTACATATATACAAACAAATACACCATAAGAGATCCCCCCCCAGCTAGCTATTAGGAGGGTAAAAACCCTAAGAATACCAAAAGAGGGAAGGTGGGTGGGTAATCCTGACTGCAGATGCTATCCTGTTCGGACATCTACATTTATGGTAGGTACAAAACTGTACTATGTCCTTCAAGGATGCATCTGCAGTCATAACAAATGGGTAGAATACCATAGCCAAACTAGGGAGGAGGAAGAAGAATTATGGTGTAGTTAGGATCCCTTGCAATACAGCAGTGGCAAACCCTGCTCGGGATCTAGAGTATAGAGGTAAGTTATAATGCTTGGCAAATGTATGCACGGAGGTCCAAGTAGCCGCCTCAATAATGTCCTTGGTTGCCACTCCTCGTAAGAAAGCTGTGGTAGTGGCTGTAGCCCTTGTAGAGTGAGGTCTTATGTTCTGTGGAATTGGCTTTCCATGGTAGGAGTAACAGAATCTGATGCAATTTCCTATCCACTTGGAGATTGTCTGTTTGGAAATTGCTTTTCCTTCCTTTCCTGTTGCATAGGCCACTAGAAGCTGGTCAGTTTTTCTATTGCCCTTGGTTCTGTCCAGGTAGTAGCGCAACTGTCTATGTACATCCAAGGTATGTAGCAGTCTTTCTCCCCTGTTCTGTGGATTGGGAAAGAAGGTAGGTAGGTGGATTGCCTGGTTTAGAGACACTCTGGATACCACCTTAGGCATAAAAGTAGGATTAGTTCTCATGGATACTCTATCTTGATGGAAGATTAGGAAGGGTTGTACTGCCATTAAGGCCTGTAGTTCCGAAACCCTTCTTGCTGAAGTAATTGCCAGTAGGAAAGCAGTTTTCCAGGACAGGTGTTGAAGATCTGCTGTTGCTGCTGGTTCGAATGGAGGGAGTGTCAATTTTTCTAGCACAAAGTTCAAGTCCCATGCTGGTAATGGTGGTTTCCTAGGAGGTTTTACATTCTTGATTCCTCTGAGGAACTGCCTGAGTAGAGGATGTGAGAAGACAGGGGGATCAAAGCTGTATTCTGCAGAAATAGCTGATGCATGTATCTTGATGGAGGAATAGGACAGGCCTGTATGGAGAAGCTCTGCTAAATACTCCAGGATGTTGGCAATATCTATCTTGGACACATCTTTTCCTCTTTCAGTGCTCCAAATGACAAACCTTTTCCATTTCCCTGCATAGTTCCTTATTGTAGAAGGTCTGCGGGCCTCCAGGATAATGTCTTTAACCCTTTGGGATAAATCTGGGTTAGTTGCTGTTATGTAATGTTCCAGGCAGTTAGTTGCAGAGTTTTTAGATTTGGATGCATGATGTTGTAGTCGTTCTGAGTTAACATCAAAGGCATCAGGGGTAGTGTCCACGTTCTCCCCAGTGACATGCTCCTCAGCAATGGATACCAGTGTTGTCTTGGCCAATTTGGAGCTATCAGAATTATCCTTGGACGCTCTTCTTTGATTTTCAGTAGTATCTTGTGCATCAAAGGAAGAGGTGGGAATGCATATGCTGTCAGGCCTTTCCAACTGAAGGATAGAGAGTCCACCCTCCATGCAAGTGGGTGGTATGTCCTTGTGCAGAATTTCTTGAGCTGGTGATTGAGTGGGGATGCGAATAGGTCTATTTGTGGCATTCCCCATTTCTGTGTGATGGCCTTGAAGATGTCCGGGTGTAGCATCCATTCGTGAGCATCCGAGGTAGTTCTGCTTAACATGTCTGCTAGGATGTTTTCTTTTCCCGGTACAAATATTGCCTGTAACTGAATGTTGTAGCTCAGAGCCATATTCCATAGGTCCAGAGTCATTCGCATAGGGGTATGAATGAGTGCCTCCCTGTTTGTTGATGTACCACATGACTGTGGTGTTGTCTGTCCTTATCATCAAATGGCCTTCTTTGAGGAATGGTTTGAAATTCTGGATTGCTAGTTTTACTGCCAGCATTTCTTTTTGATTTATGTGCAGGTGCAGTTGATCTGGGTTCCATAATCCTTGTATGCATTTGTCCAGCATGTGGGCCCCCCAACCTAGGTCTGAGGCGTCCGTTGTGATGGTTTGGCTTGCTTGAAAGTTGTGGAAGGGCAAGCCTGGGTTTGACTGGCATGCTTGAGCCCACCATAGGAACTCTTGTTTCAGGCATGGGATTAGTGGTATTTCGGTTTCTAAGCTGTGCCTGTGTTGAGACCATAAATTCTTTAGGTACCACTGTAGTTTTCTCATATGCAATCTGGCATGGAGAACCAGGATTATGCATGATGCCATGAAGCCCAAGGCCTGCAGTACTTTCCTTGCTGTTAGTTTGTTCTGCTTTGTTAATGCCAAGAAGTAAGGAGGGAGTTGTTCTTGTTTTTCTGCAGTTAGGAATGCCATCTGTTTTACTGTGTCCAATTCTGCACCCAAGAATGTTTTTGTTTGGGATGGTATTAGTCTTGACTTTTTTAAATTGACTGTGTATCCCAGGGCTTGTAGTAAGCAAATGACTCTTTGTAAGTCTTTTGTCAGCTTGCTTTTGTTGTCCGCTTGTATCAGGCAGTCGTCCAGGTATGGATAAATTTGGATTCCCTGTAGCCTGCAATGAGCGATTACTGATGCCAGGCATTTTGTGAATACTCTGGGCAGTAGATAAGCCAAAGGGCAATGCTGAGAATTGATAATGCTCTGATCCTGCAAGAAATCTGAGGTATCTTCTGCAATTTGGTCGTATGGGGACGTGCAGGTATGCCTCCTTGAGATCTAGAGTTACCAGCCAACACTCCTTGCCCAGCATGGGAAGAAGTTGCTGTAGGGTCAGCATTTTGAATTTTGGGACAATGATGAATGTGTTTAAGGCGGACAGGTCGAGAATAGGTCTCCAACTTTTCTCTTTTCTTGGTACTAGGAAGAGTCTGGAGTGGAATCCTTTGCCCTGTTCTGTTGGTGGTACTCTTTCCACAGCTCTCATCTTTGTTAATTGAGCTATCTGCTTTAGAGCTTCTGTTTTCTGATTTGGAGGTAGGTTTGGCATTCCTCTTTTACTGGTAAGGGGTGGAACTGAAACCTGTAGGCTTGCTCTATAGTCTGCAAAATGCACTTGTCTTTTGTGATATAGTGCCAATTTTTGAAAATAAGGCTAACTTTCCGCCTAAGGGTGCTGCTATTTGTTCCCTGGTAGGCGGAGTCAGAGCCAAGTCACTGTGATTGTCCTGTTGCAGTGGCAGTGGTTGTGTCTGTGCCTCGCTGGTTATTGCCTTGCCACTGGCGTCCTCTGTAGGCACCTCCTCTGGATTGATTTCTGCCTCTGGAACGTCTATTCCTGCTTCTCTGAGATTTAGAGGAGTCTGGAAAGGACCAATTTTTGGAAGGCCAGTTCCTGCTAAACCTTGGGGGCTGAACCTGTAAGAAATCTTTAACTGTTTGTACAGATTTTGCCTTCTCTTCCATTTTCTTCATTACTTGCTGAGCAGGAGAACCAAATAGACTGGCCTTATCCATAGGAGCATCTAACAGCTTTGCTTTAACATGATCCGGCAAGACCTGTTCTTTCAACCATGCATGCCTTCTTTCTTAAAGGCATCTTCCTTCAAGCCGGAATTGAACCAGCGACCTAAGGATGACTTGGACAATCACTACAGTCCTCCGCTGCTGAGCTATCGAAGGGATCATCAGAGGACAGTTTCTTAGTTAACTGATCAAGCATAAACTCTTGGTATTGGATCATATGAAACTGACAGTTCAAAGCTCTAGCTGAGAGAGTAGCAGAGGTGTAAACTTTTTTACCCCATCTCTCTAAGGACCTGGATTCCCTTTCAGAAGGGAGAGGGTTTTTTGCTGAGGTCGAAGCTACTGCCTTAGGTCCCTGGGAGATAGTCTCAGGATCTGCAAGTGGGGCCTTGTATAGGTGGTGATGAGTGTCCGGTACCCTGTAAAACCTATCTGGTTTGGCAGGGGCTGGAGGTAAGGTATCAGGAGCAGTGCAAACATCATTAAATGCATCATCCACAACAGGCAGAACTGGAGGTATAGCTAAGGGCCTATGTTGCGGTAAGTGTAGAAAGGTCCTAAGCCTTTTTCTGAATCTGAGAAATCTTGTCCCTGCCATTGGAATTGCTCTCTCATGGCATGTAAGGTTTCCCCAAAGGAAAATTCCTCTGGTGGAGAGGCAGATGGAATAGATTCTTCAGCATCGGAATCTTCATAAGTAGAAAAGGAGCCTCTGGATGGTCTGTAATGTCTGAATCATCAGAAGAATCATCTGAGGACACTGGCTCTGGGGGCTCTGCTCTAGGTCTCTTTTCTGGAGGCTGAGAGGCCCTGTCTGGGTGAGATTGGGATCCCCTTATTAAAGAGATGAGATCCTCTGCCAGAGTAAGCATTTGAGAACTGGAACTGGGCCTGTGTGAGGGGGGCTTAACAGGCACTGATTTAGCAGTTTTGGCTGCTTTAGCCCTGGCAAAGGCCTTAATAGACATGGCTGCAGGAGGCCTAGCAGCACCATGTGCTGGGGTAGAGACATCCAAAGGGATGGTGTCTGATAATTCTATAGGAACCACGTTAGTAGGCAAATCTTCAGAGCCCGTTTCAACTAGGGTAGCAGGAGCCTCGGTAGTAGTCATGGATTCGGCTGAAGATTGACCCGTTTGCTCGGTTTCGGCCGAAACCGAGACACTCGCGGTTTGCTTAACCGTGGTTTCGGCCGAAACCGCGGACCGCGAGTGTCGGTCTTTTTCTTTGCGTTTTTTAACAATTTGAGAAGTCGGAGGATCCGACGGCATAATGTACGCAAAATCTGAGCCGAAAAACTGTTCAGCAAACTCCGACGCCTAAGCGTTCGTCGGTTGAAGGAAGCACAGGCTAAACAGGCTGCTACGTCGTGGTCTGGGCCTAAACAAGGTAAGCAGTAAGAGTGGAAATCTTTATGAGGTATTTGTTTCCCACAAGTTAAACAGTTATTTACTTTTTCTGACATCGGCTGAGGCAAGAAAGAGTCCCCAATGGGGTACTTAGCTTTTTAGAAGTCTTCGAAGTAGTATTCGGTAGTAGTAATCTCTGGATCTGACCGACCGGCACTTGCGAACAGCTTCTGCTTCGGGCGCCACACGGCAAGAAAGACTGAGGAAAATGGCGTCGGCTGATGCCTTTATACCCGAAGACCAGCAGAGATGACGTCGGGTGAAGTGCGACACCAGCCGAGGCCAGACCCAGACTTTGGAATCCGGCCGACCGAAGGGCTGCCTGACGACAGGACAACCCATTTGTTATGACTGCAGATGCATCCTTAAAGGACATCAGTGAATGCACTCGAACATCTACATTTATGGTAGGTACACAACTGTACTATGTTCATCGTGTTTCACTGTTGCAGTCATTACAATTGGGTTTAATCACAAAGCTAAGGTTGGGAGGCTGGCTAAAGAGGATTAGGAGAGGCTTTCAGGCCCTGCAGAACTGCAGTGGCAAAGCCTGCCCTGAATTTAGAGTAGAGAGGTAAGTGATAGTGCTTTGTAAATGTATGCACTGAACTCCAAATTGCAGCCTCTAAGATGTCTTTGGTTGGTACTCCTCTGAGGAAGGCTGCTGAAGTGGCTGCTGCTCTGGTTGAATGTGGCCTAATGCCCTTAGGCACTGATTTGTCATGCTGTGAATAGCAGAAATGAATGCAGTGGCCTAGCCACTTTGAAATAGTCTGTTTTGAGATAGGCTTTCCTTGTGATCCTGCAGCATATGCCACTAGAAGTTGTTCAGTCTTTCTGAAAGCTTTGGTTCTATCCAAGTAGAAGCGTAGCTGCCTGTGAATGTCCAAAGAATGGAGAAGTCTCTCACCCTTATTCTGTGGGTTTGGGTAAAAGGTAGGCAAATTAATTGTTTGGTTAAGGGCCACACTGGACACTACCTTAGGCATAAATGTAGGGTTTGTTCTTAGAGAAACCCTGTCAGGATGGAAAATGATAAAAGGATCCACAGCCATGACTGCCTGTAACTCTGAGACTCATCTAGCGGAGGTTATTGCTAGAAGCAGAGCTGTTTTCCAGGATAAGAATTTTATATCAGCTGCAGAGGCTGGCTCAAACGGAGGCAGTGTGAGTTTTTCCAAGACATAGTTGAGGTCCCAAGCAGGTATTGGAGCTCTCCTTGGAGTTCTTATATTTTTTGGCTCCTCTGAGGTACTGCCTTAGCAATGGATGAGAAAAAAATCGGTGGTTCTGTATTGTAATAAGCTGAAATGGCAGAGGCATGAATTTTAATTAATGAAAAGGAAAGGCCTTTATCCAGCATCTCAGTTAAGTATTGCAAAATCTGAGGAATATTTGGAACAGTCATGTCAATATTTAGTGCCTGGTTCCAAGCACAGAATCTCTTCCATTTTTCTGCATAAGATTTTCTGGTGCTTGGCCTCCTAGCCTCCAAAATAACATCCATCACTGCTTTAGAGAGAGGTGTGTCTTAAATGGCCACATTATCCGCCATGCTGCCAGGTTTAAGGTCCTGAGTTGGCTGTGCAGTATCTGACTGTCTTGTTGTGTCAATAACTGAGGAATTTGAGGTAATGTCCAAGTTGGGCATTGAGACAAGCTCTTTAGGATTGGGTACCAGTGCTGGCGGGGCCAGTCTGGGGCAATCAGTATCATTTTTGGCTTCTCTTGTCTGACCTTGAGGAGTACCTTGGGGAGGACAGGAAGAGGAGGAAAGGCATATACGGTTAGGTTTTTCCAGCTGAAAGATAGAGCATCCACTTTCCATGCTTGCTTGTGATAAGTCCTTGTGCAGAATCTTTGTAATTGGCAGTTGTGAGGGGAGGCAAATAGGTCTATGTACAGGCGGCATCCCCAGTTCCTGGTTATCACGCTGATGACTTGTGGATCCAATTTCTACTCATGTGGATCCATTAGGTTTCTGCTTAGTTTGTCTGCCAGAGTATTTACCCTTCCTGGCAGGAATTGTGCTTGCAGATGTACTTGGTAAGTCAGTGCTGTGTCCCACAAGTTCATGGCTAGTCTGCAGAGGGGGTAGGAATGCGAGCCCCCCTGCTTGTTTATGTACCACAAGACTGTAGTATTGCCTGTCTTTATCAGTAGCTGTCCTGGATGAAGTTGATCCTTGAAGGCTGTCAGGGCATTCTGAACAGCTAGCATCTCTTTCTGATTGATATGTAGATGCATTTGACTTGTGGACCATGTGCCCTAAATATATCTTCCTGCCATATGGACCCCCCAGGCATAATCTGATGCATCTGTTGTCAATGTCTGCCTGGCTGTGGGTAAGGGGGATGGCTGTCCCATGTTGAGGTGACAGGCTGTTGCTCACCATCGAGACTCCTGTTGCAGGCAGGGAATGAAGGTAATTATTGTTTCCAGGCTGTGGCAATGTTGAGTCCAAACACTTTTCAGATACCATTGAAGTTTCCTCATATGCAGTCTTGCATATGGAATTAGCAGTATGCAGGATGCCATGAAGCCCAAAGCCTGCAGAATTTTTCTTGCAGATAACTGGGTCTTTGTTGCCAACATTTTAAAATAAGTAGTCCGTTGTCTGTGTTTGTCTGGCGTGAGATAAGCCATCTGGGCAGTTGTATTTAAGCTTGCACCGAGGAATATTATCTCTTGAGGCCGAAAGACAGAAAGAAAGAAAGAAAGAAAGAGAGGGTACGAGCTTTGATTTCTTTTCGTTTACTGTGTACCCTAGACCTGTTAGTAATCTTTTTACAAATGCCAGATGCTGTAGTAGGATGTCCTTGTTCTCTGCTTGAATAAGGCAGTCGTCCAAGTAAGGATATATTTGTATTCCTCTTTGTCTGCAAAATGTTACTGGTGCCAGGCATTTTGTAAAGACCCTGGGAGCAGTAGATAAGCCAAAGGGCAGTGCAGAGAATTGGTAGTGCGTTGAGCCAGCTATAAATCTGAGGTATCTTCTGCATGATTGTCTGATTGGGACATGCAGGTATGCCTCTTTTAGGTCTAAAGTCGCAAGCCAAGCCTTCTTGCCCAGTATGGGCAGAAGCTGCTGCAGAGTTAACATTTTGAATTTTGGAATATCCAGGAATGTGTTTAGGATAGACAGGTCCAATATTGGTCTCCAGGCTTTGTCCTTTCTGGTTAACAAGAATAGCCTTGAGTAAAATCCTTGTCCCTGCTCTTGCTGTGGTACTTGCTGAATGGCTCTCATGTCCATGAGGGATGAAACTTGCTTTTGTGCCTCTGTCCATTGTGTGGCAGGTCTGGCATACCATTTGGCCTTGGCAGGGTGTGAAAGTGAAACCTGTAGCCTTGAGATACGATATTTAAGACCCATTTGTCCTGGGTGATCATGTGCCAATTTTGTGCAAAAAGTGCTAGTTTTCCCCCCAAAGGAGCTGACAGAAGATAAGTGCTTGGTGCTGGCAGGGGGAAGTCATTGAGACTTGTTTCCTGTATGGCTCTGATTTTTCCTCTCTGCTTTTGGAGGTAGAACACCCCATTGTTTAGGCCTGTATGAGCCTTGGGGCTGTGATCTGCCTCTGGGGCTTCTGTATCTGCCTCTTTGTGGCCTGTCTGACACTGGAAAGGACCAATTCTTTGTAGGCCAGTTCCTGCTAAATCTGGGAGGCTGTACCTGTAAGAAATCCTTCACTGTTTGCATAGATTTAGCTTTGTCCTCCATTTTCTTCAGCACCTCTTCTGCTTTAACCCCAAACAAGGAATCATGCTGTAATGGGGCATCTAAAAGCTTTGCTTTAACATGATCGGGCAGATTCTGTTCTTTTAACCAAGCATGCCTCCTAATGACAGAACCTGTAATTGCGGCCCTACAGGAGGCCTCTAGAGAATCAAAACCACATTGCAAAGTATACTTTGCCACTTGTTCAGCTGCATGCAATAAATCCTGCGTTTCTTTGTTTTCTGCACATTCTGAATTTGTCAACATTTTCTGTTTAAGCTGTGTCATAAGATATTGCTGATATTTAAGCATATGAAACTGACAATTTAAAGCTCTTACAGCCAAGGTAGCAGAAGTATAAATCTTTTTTCCCCCCATCTGTCCAGGGCCCTAGAATCCCTATCAGAGGAGATAGGGTTTTTGCAGTGGAAGCCTTGACCCCCTTGGGACCCTGAGAAATAGTTTCTGGGTCAGCAGCAGGGTTTTTGTAAAGAAATTTATGAGAATCAGGAACCCTGTAGTATCTGTCTGGCTTAACAGGAGGTGGTGGTAAAGAGTCAGGAGACAGACCGGACTCTGAAAATACATCATCTACAATGTCTAAAACAGGAGGAATAGCAAGGGGCCTGTGCTGGGGTAATAAAAGGAAGTATCTGAGCCTTTTCTTGGATTCTGAGTAATCTTGGCTCTCCCAATGGAAATGCTACCTTATAGTATGCAGGGTCTCACCAAAAGAATAATCCTCAGGAGGAGAGGCTGAAGGGATAGATTCTTCAGCATCAGAATCCTCATAGGGAGGAAGGGATTATTCCTGTTCAGAAGAGGAATCAGAAGAAATGGAAACCTGATCTGAAGATTCATATTCTATGTCTTGCCTAGGCCTCTTATCAGGACGGGGATGGGAACCCCTGATCAAGGTAATTAAGTCTTCGGCCATTTTAAGCATCAGTTTTTTAGACATGGAGGCCTGTCCAGGAGAATGCTGTACTTGTTTCTTTGTCTTTAGAGCTGCTTTAGTCTTTGTCTTTGAAGCTGAAGATGGCTTTACATATAACTGTGTAGAACTGAAAACACCCTCAGAAGCCGATGCCTACTCAGCGGCTCTGGACCCATCTGAGGGAAGTTTCCGAGCGTCCAATACCTTGAGTTTCCAGAGGCCTAGTCGGCTCCACGTGGGAGTCGGAAGTGGCCTGTGGCTCTGAGGTAATGGGCGTCAGGGGCTGCGAAAGCGCCTCACTGAGAACCGGCCTAACGGAAGCCTCATCGTCGGTTTTGGACCTCGGATGCCTGTCCTTTTCTTTGCACTTTTTATAAACTCCAGTAGTCGGCTGATCTGATGGCATTATATAATTGAATCTTCTGCCAAAGTAATGAAATGCAAAATCGTACCGACGCTTAATAGTGCGTTGGTTAAATCTAGCACAAAACCGACAACTAGCAACATCGTGGTCAGGGCCTAGGCAAGGAATACAGTAAGAATGAAAATCCTTATGAGGTATTTGCTTCCCACAAGAAATACAATTATTAACTTTTCTGACATCGGTCTGGAGCAAGAAAAAAGTTTCCCCAATGGGGTACTTAGCTTTAATGAAGACTTCAGATCTGAAATTCGAATTTGAAAATCTCAGGAGTCGGCCGACCGGCACTTGCAAACTGCTTTTGCTTTGGGCACCGTGTGGCAAGAAAGACTGAAGAAAATGGCGTCGGCTGCATCTTTTATACACCTGGCGCACTGACGTCAGGGAGGAGGTGACAGCAACCGAAGCCGGACCCAGACTTTGGAACTCGGGCCGACTGAGGGTAGCCTGCCAGCAGGATAACCCAATTGTAAAGAGTGCAACAGTGAAACACGATGAACATCTAAGTAGTCAGTAAAATGTATCTTTTCCACTGCTGAGAACACTGATTTTGCATATTAGGTTCCACATTCTGGGAAGCTATACCTTCCCACATCAAAGATATATTCTTACCCAAAATTTCACACTCTGCTATGGACCCATCTCCACAAACTTGTCAAATGCCAATATCGTAGTTCTAATAACATCGTCAACGCTATCCTTATAAAAATCTTTGCACACCTCTCTTCACCATAACCTTTCTAATATGCATATGGAATTCAATCCATCCATCTCTATGCCTCTTACACCTTGAAGTTCATAAGAGTGTTTTGCATTTGCAAATATTTGTGTATAACTGCTACATACACTCCTTACAAGCTTGTTTACTAGTTCTTTTTGAGTACTATAAACCTCATTTGTTTGCATCTTTCTTCTTTTCTTTATTGGGGCTGAGCCTGTTCTGCAGAACAATGAATGTATGCCATAGACTTACCAATGCACATAATAGCACTTTTTTTCCTTTTTTTGCTATTGAATCATTTCTTCCCGAAGTCAGTCTGATAAACAATCAACCAAATGGAACACATTGTTGTCCTTGTTATGGAATAATTAACTTAACCTGCCCAGATATCCAGCCACTTTTAGATGGGCAGATGATGAAAGCCTGATGTCATCTACTTGTCCCTGAATTGGGAACTGTACACATGAGTTCTGGAGGTGAAGTTATCCTGTATGATCCTGTATTTTTCCCTTACTCATCTTCCACTGCCCTGTAGCAGCCTGTGACAAAAGCACTCACACAATACTGCCAACCACACCATTGCATGCATGCATTAACCCTAACAAAGGCATAGCAGTGTGGTGTTTGCTGGGTACATAAACCCACCTTCCTTTGTGCTGCCTTGCAGCAATGCTCTAGATTCACTGGGTGCCAGCACTGCAGACACAGACTGCTCTTACTCACTTCTCTGACGGAAAAAATGGGATTTGCAGCTCAATCCTGCCCAACTTGTCAGCCTCTCCAAGTGCCCATTATCCCGCCTATGACACACAGCTGACTAACACTTTACTTATTACTGAAGTCTGATGTGGTATTGTGGCTGCATGGCAAAACTCAATGTGTAATCAAAATATAGCTCACTGCAACACGTTTTACGAGACACAGACTGCAGTACATTAACAAATAGTATCTGTTCAGTGAAAAAAAAAAAGTAGTGCATGGTAGGGTATCAATTACCAGCATGCCCTGGAGAAAGCAGCTACAGCAGTAATAACGAAAGGTTTTCTAATGGTTAAGTGCTTTTGCCTTTCACAAAAAGAACAGACTACTTCAGAACCAAATGTAAGCTGTTATGTTATATAACATGACCTGCACAATCCTATGACTATTCAACAAACCACATAGAACATTTAAATGTACATCTGCAAGAAAAACACACTGAGTAGAAATACATTAGATAAAGTAATGAATAAATGTATTAAAACCAGGGAATACTAAATAACGAAGTAATATTTTCTTATATAAAATCATTAAATTAGGATGAATATATGAAGAAACGTACATTTAAAACTGTGTTGAAAAATCACATTCTGGCACCCTTCATTTTCAAACAACATACAAAAGACACATTACACTGATACTTGGAGGGTGACATGCACCTAGTTTCAGCGGCCATAAAAGTTCCTTAACTTCTATTATCTCCACCCAATGGCCCTCTCTTGGACTCATTCTTTCCAAATAATAAAACTTTTTGAAACCTATGCAGGCAACAGAATGTTACACAAGACATTAGTAACATTTTTAATTTAATTAAAAATGAAAATGAAGGCTGCCAATGTTAAAGTCAAAAGTTGGAGGGAAATGCTTACTGTTCACAGTCAGCTTTGCCTTGACAGAATACGAAGACCCGAAATGGTTTGATATGACACATTGGTATTTTCCTTCATTGCTAAAATCCACATTGCGCAAACGCAGAATGGTTGTATACTCCATTACTTCACCACCCTGCGCTCTGAGGTGGGCATAGTTCTCAATCTCTGCTTCATGTAGTAACTCCAAATCTTTCTTCCAGGCAAATGTCATTGGAGAATCGCTGCTACTTGCAGCTGAGCAGATGAAACTTACATTAGCACCCTTTAATGCAGATTGTGTTTCAGGTTGCACGGTGATCTGAGGTTTAGGGACGTCATCTGTTATGAAAACAAACAGACTGTAAGCTGCACTGTGGAAAGTTGTAAATCAAAAAAGCTACAAAAAAGTAGGAAAAAAAGAACTCGCACATAAAAATGATAACATATTAAATAAAGAATGCAGCCACATTAACAAAGAGAGTAGCATTCTGGTCAACAGCAAATAGTAAACATTTGATAACAGTTGTCATTTTGAACTCCAGTAAATAAAATAACAATCTGGAGCTATTTCTTTAACTTAGTTTCAGATTAAAAAAAAAAAGAAGAAGTTGGCTTACACTTACCACAAACAAAGTAATCTGAACTGATGGCAAATATACTTTTTCCTTTCAGCATCTGAGGGTGGGCACAGCTGGCATTGACAAATGACTGAAAGTGGGACTCTGCAACCCACTGAGGCAGCCACTTCAGCTGGCAATCACACAGAAGACTAGATGTGTTTAGATGCCTAACAACAGAAATTAAAGGTTAAAAGTAAATAACACCCCCTACTTAAATTCAAATATACAACAAAAATATAGTCCAAATGTACATACAATAAAGTGTAAATTCAAACCTATTGAAACAATTAACTGAAATGATTCAGAATACATATCAGTAACTAAGCCATAAGTGATACTCACCCATATCTCTAGCTGTACTTCTGCCCACCTACTAACCCTATTACCTCAAGTCTTATACATGTTGGTTAAATGAACACACAGGACACGCACAAACCTGCATACATTCTATAGCTAAACACTGGATACATCTCCTACAAATCCTGTAGAACAGGTGTAACAATTTCTGGACACAATTTATTTACATAAATCATCAGAATACTTTTTCTCCTTTTTACTAAAATGCAATGATACCTGCAGGCAGTGCTAGACAGGAGAAATACACTGTGGTATGAAGGTACAATCCTGTACATCTGTTACTAACTAGTGACGGACATTTTCATGTAAACATCTAACAAAGCCACTTCCCTCTGAAATTGTCATAATATAAAAAGCATCTCCAGTCAACAAATTTCTAACCCAAGTTATTGTCTCTTCACAGTTTTAGCAGTTTTATTAATAAATAGACCTTTCATCTAATTTGTTTCAGCACTGTTGTAGTATTCTCTTAGTAAGACAATAACAAATGATTACTTTGAACACTTTCCATATAGCATAAACCTTATGGGCTAAATTCCAAAAGGCTTGTTTTTAGTGTGTGTGTGTGTGCGTGTGCGTGTGTACCTATATATACATATACATATATACATACATATATATATATATATATATATATATATATATATATATATGTATGTATATATACATATATATATATATATATATATATGTATATATACATACATACATACACACAGATATATATATATATATATATATATATATATATATACATATATATATATATATATATATATATATATATATATATATATATATATATATATATGTATATATATGTATATATACATATATATATATATATATATATATATGTATATATACATATATATATATATATATGTATATATATATGTATATATAGGCCTTACTATCTGCTAGCCATTAAGGCAAGAAATCTACAGCACAGAATCTGCTAGTTATTGCACCATCCAGAAATAAAGATTTATCTGACAAACTATGGAAGCCCCACACTCAGCTCATAAGCCTATAATTAAGTGTAAACTTTTTTTTCTTACTCTTAATGGTCTAATCCAGTGTTAGCGTTTTTTCTTGCGTGATAACAGGGCATTACGTCTGGCTTTCAGCATGCCTTCCTTTCATGATTTTTTTCTAGTGAACAGCATTACATCACACTAGAATCTGAAATGTATTTTATAATACCCTTGCTGGGATGAAGGCTAAAATGCAGCACTGCATTTACGGCAAAAAAAAATATATATATTTCATACAGACAAATAGTACTTAATAAAGATTAATTATTTGTTGAACTTCAAAAATTAATCTTTCTGTAGCACTTGGGTTTTGAAATGGCTAAAGTTACCCTTTTTTGCTTAACTTGAACTGTGCTACATACAATTTATAACAAACAAAGCCTCTGTGACTGTTTTCCACACTTAAGAGTTAATCTCTCCTGTTGTCTCTTGCAGTGTAAAAGGTGTGTACCTCATGCGCAAGGGACACCAACGTGTCTGCAATATTTCCTTTCTCTTAAATGGCCTGTGTACTGCAGTACTGTTTAGGAAACCAAAGTTGTCTTGTACTAATTACAAAATCCTTCAAAGTCTTGAGGAATTAATAATAACTGTCTCAAAAAGTAGCATTTTATAGAGCTGTAGCAAGGTAATTTTGGGGCAATGGGCAACCTCATCAATTGAGCACCCCTTCCCTGCTGTCTACAAGAATCACAATCATTTAACAGCAGCTTGTAAACTGTCAAAACTTGAGCATTTGACAGTTTAAAAGCAGTCATTAAACAAATGCGATCACTATATAGACAGCCTGTAAACTCTGTCAAACTCTTTTATTTTTCCTAAAAAGAATAAGCTACCTTTAAGAAAACAGAAGAATTTGACAGTTTACAAGCAGTCTGTATGAGTTTGTGGCCTCTTACAGACAGCATATAAACACAGTGACATTTTTTTCTTAAGGTAGTTAAACTATTTTTAAGAAGCCCAAACAATATGATATACAGTTTTACAAGCTGCCAATTTACTGACCATGATTTCTTAAAGACAGCTTGGAAACTGCCATTTTTAAACATTAAGCTCCTCTTGAACTTGATGCCCAAGGTAAATGCTCCACTTACACCACCCTTCTTATGGCACTATTCAAATTTAAACTGCCCAATAAGAAACATCAATGGAGCACAGCTGACAGGCTTCAATGGAGTACATAGTATAGGAGTCTGCACAATGCATAACTGTAAAAGTTAATGCGCACATTTCAAAGAAAATGTTGTTGTTTGTCTTTCGGCTTTTTCCCGGTAAGGGCTTGCCACAGCGGAACTCTGCTAATGATTGGCAGTAGATTTTTACGAAATGCCGAGGTGCCAGCTCGACGCCAAACCTTCAATGAAGGCACGCCCATTTACACACACATGTCTTTTGAACGCTACCCAACAGCGGGGAGGACATGCAGACTCCACACAGAAGGCAATCCCAAGCCACGCCGAGAATCGAACGTGAGAACCTCTTGCTGTGAGGTAACAACGCTACTGTCGTACCACCGCGGCATGGACAATTCAAAATTCATTGTAAAGATATTAAGACTCCCTACACACACCAATATGGGGACTGTCCTCACCAGCCTCTTCTGCTTACATATACTGATTCCAAGGACTGCTGCATCTCAGAGAAAGTGGAGCTCTACAATTTACCGCAATACTGAAGTTAGTATACAATGCATTTGTGCATGCATTCCGCATTCATGAATGTCAAAAAGTACAGTTTTGTACCTACCATAAATGTAGATGTTCGAAGATCCACATTGCTGCAGTCCTTACTTATGGGTAGTCCGCGGTCCTCGGTCGGTCCGAATACCAAAGTATTAGGCTGACGTCGGTCATGGGCGCCTAGAACTGACATCAGAGCGTCAGGGTATAAAGGCGCATGACCGACGTCATATCCTCAGTCTTTTCTTGCCCCAGATGTCAGAAGGCCAAACAAGAAAGGCCACAGCCAAAAACAGAATTCCTCCCAAAAACATGCCCAACAACAACCATCACGTAAAGCATAGCACCCTGTTAAACTACAGTGGGGAAGGAGGGAGGGTAAATTGGACTGCAGCAATGTGGATCTTCGAACATCTACATTTATGGTAGGTACAAAACTGTACTATGTTCTTCATCTCACATTGCTGCAGTCCTTACTTATGGGTAGAATCCCAAAGCAACGGGAAAGGGAGGTTGGTAAAAATCATAAAGCATTAGGGGCTGCTAAAATGCCCTGTAAAATTGCAGTGGCAAATCCAGCCCTAGACTTAGAATAGAGAGGAAGGTGGTAATGTTTAGAAAAAGTATGCACTGAACTCCAAGTAGCTGCCTCCAAAATGTCTTTTGTAGCTACCCCCCTTAGAAAGGCCATGGAAGTAGCAGTAGCCCTAGTGGAATGAGGCCTGATTCCAGCCGGAATCTCCTTACCATGATGGGAATAACAGAAAGAAATACAAAACCCAATCCATTTAGAAATAGTTTGTTTTAAAACAGGTTTACCTGTGAACCCAAGGCAAAAGAAACAAACAACTGCTGAGACTGTCTGAACTCCTTGGTTCTGCTCAAATAATAACGCAACTGCCTGTGAATATCCAAAGTATGCAAAATTTTCTCCCCTTTATTTTGGGGGTTTGCATAAAAAGTAGGCAAATGAATAGTTTGGTTTAAGGCCACACTAGAAACCACTTTAGGCATAAAGGAAGGATTAGTACGCAAAGATACTCTATCCTTATGAAAAATCAGGAAAGGCTCCACTGCCATAAGGGCCTGTAATTCAGAAACCCTTCTTGCAGAGGTAATGGCCAACAAAAAAGCAGTTTTCCAAGACAAATACTTTAACTCGGCCGAAGCTGCAGGCTCAAAAGGTTGTAGAGTAAGCTTTTCCAACACAAAATTGAGATCCCAAGCAGGAGTAGGAGCTCTACGTGGGGGTCTTATATTCTTTGCCCCTCGAAGAAATTGCTTAAACAAAGGGTGAGAGAATAAAGGTGGGTCACAATCATAGTGAGCAGAAATGGCTGCAGCATGGACCTTTATCGAGGAGAAAGACAAACCCTTGTCCAATAACTCAGTAAGATATTGAAGAGCAACACTTAAATCAGGTTTGGAGACATCAAAGTCCTTTCCTTTGCTCCAAATAAAAAATCTCCTCCATTTATCAGCGTAAACTTTCCTGGTACTAGGCCTCCTGGCCTCCAAAATAACATTCAAAACTTGCTGTGGAAGCTGAGACCCTCCAGAGTCTAAAACAGAATATGCCAGGCTGTTAGATGCAGAGACTGAATCTTGACATTGAGGAAGTGATTGCCCTCTTGTGACAAAAGGTGCGGAATCAAAGGCAGAGGCCATGGAGGTTCTCGTACTAGACTCCTCAGTAGTGGGTACCAGTGTTGTCGAGGCCAATCCGGTGATATCAAAATCATGGTTGGCTTGTCTTGTCTGGCCTTCAAAAGTACCTTGGGAAGAAGAGGCAGAGGTGGAAAGGCATATACATGCAGATTGTTCCAACTGAATGATAGAGCGTCCACCTTCCAAGCTGTGTGATGAAACATTTTTGTGCAAAACTTTGGCAACTGGTAATTTAGTGGAGAAGCGAACAGATCTATGTCTGGAGTTCCCCATAACACTGTCAATTTTTGAAATACATGAGGATCCAATTTCCACTCGTGAGGATCCACTATTTGTCTGCTCAACACATCTGCTAAGGAGTTCTGTGCTCCTGGTAGAAACCTTGCCTGAATATTGAGGTGTAGATTGAGAGCAGTTTCCCACAAAATCATCGCTTGTCTGCAAAGAGGGTAAGAATGGGTTCCCCCTTGCTTGTTGATGTACCACATGACAGTAGTGTTGTCTGTTTGAATCAACACCTGCCCTGGGTGAAGTAAGTCTTTGAAAGCCATCAATGCAAACTGGACTGCTAACATTTCCTTCAAGTTGATATGCAAATGGAGTTTTGACAGGCCACGTGTCTTGCACCCATTTTCCATTGAGGTGTGCTCCCCAAGCCTTGTCCGAGGCATCTGTCGTTAGAATCTGACTCGCCTCTGGCCGGGTCACAAAGAGTCCCTTGTTTAGGTGACATTCCTGAGCCCACCACAAAAACTCCTTCTGAATGCAAGGTATTATCTGAATGACAGTGTCTAGATCTTGGCAGTGCTGTGTCCATACATTTTTGAGATACCATTGAAGCTTCCTCATATGCAATTTGGCATTGGGAAGCACCAGAATACAAGATGCCATGAACCCCAAGGCTTGAAGGACTGTCCTTGCAGTCAGCCTGGACCGTAGAGACATTTGATGAAAATAAAGAGAAAGGCTTCTTTGTTTGTCCGGGGACAAAAGGCCATCTGGGAAGCTGTATTCAGTCTCACACCCAGAAAGCACATGTCCTGAGAGGGTACTAGACTGGACTTTGTTTCGTTCACAGAATACCCTAGGCATCTTAACACTGCCATCACATACTGTAGATGTTGAAGAAGTTCGTCCTTTTCCTGTGCAATAATCAGGCAATCGTCCAAATAAGGATAAATCTGTATTCCTCTTAGTCTGAAAAAGGCTATCACTGGAGCCAGAACCTTTGTGAACACTCTGGGCAGTAGATAAGCCAAAGGGCAATGCAGAGAACTGATAATGTAAATTTCCAGCCCGAAAACGCAGGTACCTCCTGCAACTGGGCCTGATAGGAACATGAAGGTAAGCCTCTTTGAGATCCAGAGTAACCATCCAGTGATCTTTTCCCAACAGAGGTAAAAGCTGTTGTAAAGTCAGCATCTTGAACTTTGGAATGTCCAGATAAGTGTTGAGGATAGATAAATCCAAAATTGGTCTCCACGTGTTCCCTTTCTTTGGAACTAGGAACAGGCGAGAATAAAATCCTAGGCCCACTTCTGACAGAGGAACTGGCTGTATAGCTCCCATTTGAAGAAGTAAAGAAATTTGTTTGTGAGCCTCTATGCTTTGCCGAGGAGGAACGTCCGGCATGCCCTTGAAAGGAGGCATGGTATGGAAACAGAACTTGTAACCTCGGTTTATAATGTCCAATACCCATTTGTCCTGGGTAACTAAATGCCAGTTTTGTTTGAAAAGAGCCAACTTTCCTCCCAAAGGAGCTGCCAGGCAGGAAGAATCTGGCAGCTGAAAATGCAGGTCATTGGGCCTGTTTACGAAAGGACTGGCCCCTGCCTTCACCAGCAGATTGAGCAGGCGAACTCCATTGTCTCGGCCTGAAGGTACTCTGAGCTCTGCCCCTACCACGCCTAGATCTACCCCTAGACTGAGAATCAGAAGAAGGGTACGTCCACCCCTTAGTAGGCCAATTTCTACTAAACTTTGGAGGTTGTACCTGCAAAAAATCTTTAACAGTCTGCATAGACTTAGCCTTGTCTTCCATTTTCTTTAAGACTGACTCCACAGGAGGACCAAACAAAACTTCAGACTGTAAAGGGCATCCAGAATTCTAGACTTAACATGCTCAGACAAATTCTGATCCTTAAGCCAGGCGTGCCTACGAATAACTGAACCAGTTGCAGCCACCCTAGAAGAAGCCTGTAAAGCATCAAAACCACATTGCAAAGAGTGCTTTCCCACCTGTTCAGAAACATGCACTAAATCCTGCAATTCTTTACACTCTATGCCCTCTGCTAAAGCATCCACTTTAGATCTTAGCTGAGAAAGGAGGAAATTCTGATACTTCAACATATGAAACTGGCAGTTCAAAGCTCTCATCGCTAAAGTAGAAGAGGTATACACCTTCTTACCCCATCTATCCAAAGCTCTAGCTTCCTTATCCAGAGGAACCGGATTCTTAACAACAGAGGCTCTAACACCCTTAGGCCCCTGACTAACAGTTTCTGGGTCCGCCCTAGGACTCTTATACAGATATTTATGAGCCTCCGGCACCCTATAATACCTGTCAGGTTTAACTGGAGCAGGAGGCACAGAATCTGGATTAAGGGAAGCCTCCCCGAAAACCATCCGAAACAACATCCAAAACCGGAGGTATAGCTAAGGGTCTATGCTGTGGCAAAAACAAGAACTCCCTGAGTCTCTTCCGTGAATCAGAGTAATCCTGTCCTTCCCACTTAAAATGCTCCCTCATGGAATGCAAAGTTTCTGAAAATGAAAAATCCTCTGGAGGAGAAGCAGAAGGAGTGAAATCCTCTGCATCAGAATCAGAATAAAGAGGGAAATCTTGAATGTCTTCAGCAGAAGACTCAGAATCATCTGAGGCCTGCTCCAAACTTTCCAACTCTGGCTCCATCCTGGGCCTCTTATCAGGAGGGGGCATAGAACCTCTAATTAAAGTAATCAAATCCTCCGCCATTTTAAGCATGTGCTTTTTAGGCACAGACCCTGAAGAACCAGAACTGACACCAGAGGAAGGCAAAACAGACCTGCCCTTAGAAGGAGCCTTAGGAACAGTAACAGAAGGCCTAACCACCTTAGGCATAGAAGGGAGAACAGTAACCTGAGAGGCCCCTTCAGCCTGGCCTGCCTCCTGAGAGGCCACATCTTGTAAAATCAAAGTTTCCCCCTGGGACTCAACAGAAACTTCAGCCGGATCCAGCTGTTCAGTTGTAGCTTCTAAAGATCCGGCGTCCGTAATAGACGAATCATCCTGCCTAGGCTTTAAAGATCTGTCTTTGCGCTTCTTAGTAGAAGCCGGCGTCGGAACATCCGACGGCATGTTATAATTACACCTCTTGCCAAAGACTAACCTAGCGCAATCTAACCTCCGTTTTATAGTGCGCTTATTAAACCTAGCACAAAACCGACACCCGACTACGTCGTGCTCCGGTCCCAAACAAGGAATACAAAGCGAGTGGTAATCCCTATGCGGTATCTGTTTCCCACAAGAAATACAATTATTCACTTTTTCTGACATCAGGTAAGTAACTGAGGCAAGAAAAAACAAAAATATTCCCCAACGGGGTACTTAGCCCAACTTGGTATCGGTCTGAAACTCCGAAACCGAAAAATTTCAGAACGCCGAACGGCACTTGCAACGCTGCTTCTGCATCGGACCATGCGGCAAAAAAGACTGAGGATATGACGTCGGTCATGCGCCTTTATACCCTGACGCTCTGGTAGGTGCCCATGACCGACGTCAGCCTAATACTTTGGTATTCGGGCCGACCGAGGACCGCGGACTACCCATAAGTAAGGACTGCAGCAATGTGAGATGAAGAACATCAAATATTCATCAAGTTTCTTTCCTGCTCCCAGGTTTTGCTACTATAAAGGAAAAGTGGCAAGTATTTAATCTATGATAATCTATGTAGTAACAGGTATTTAAAATCCTGCACTATCACAGTGAAATATTCTAATGCAATATCACTAAACATACTTTTCGGTACAGTTCAAAAACTAGCAATACAGTATTCACTAAGGTCTTCAGTACATTCTAACCTGCATATAGATAGTGAATTTTCAAATGCTGAAATTATTTATTTATTTTAAATAAATTCCATGCATGAGCTGTTTCAAGAAAAAAAACATAACAGTGGCAAAAACAATGTTTAACAGGTATATGCAATGTTGTTACAAAATAAATGCAAAAGAAATCAATACAGATACTTTGTAAAGCAGATGGAGGAAGACACTTACAATTCTTCCAGTCTTTTCATTTCAGAAAAGGCATTCCCCTGAATTGACATGATGGCATTACTAGTCAGGTCCCTGCAAAAGAATGAAAGGTGTTAACAGGCACGGATGCCAGAAATAATCATCAGATGCCAGCAATACAAACATAAAGCAAGTCTGCCACCTTTATTACATTCAATCAATACCAGACAAGGGAAATAATGAAGGACAAAACAAAATAAGTTTATGCTCCTACAAATACATGAAGATGAGTAGCCCTGTAAAGTGTCATTTTGCCATATACTCCACACTTTAACACACACATCTTTTCAAGTTTAAATCCATAGGTCCCTTAAAGAAAGTGCTTGCTACTTATCTGGGCAGTGACTGCATGTAGTCAGGAAGAGGGAATTACAGAGCACAGTGCACAGAAAACACCAAGGGTCACAGAAAAAAATAACAGAAGTCTATGATTATTTTTACCTAAACAGGTGAAAAGGGAACGTGATATGACTGGGTAAGTAACCAAGACATTCATGTGAGGAAAAATAGTCAAAAAGACAAGGGTTGGGGTAGGGCACAGTCTTCAGACTAAAGCAATTTAGGGTAGAGATGAGTTTTTTTTTTATTTCACAATTTTCACTAAACAGGTGTTTGATGAATAGATGCATTTTGTGGTTAATAAGTCAATAAATAGAAGATATGCATGTTTTAATAAAAAGGATGATGAACAAATGGAGTACAGAATGGACTTTTAGAATGGGTGGCACAATTTAAGGCCACTAGTGAGTGACAGACAGTGGAAAGGATCATGGGATACGAGGAAGTGCATCTACAGGGTGCTTGATGATTAACAAGTGACAGCCAAGCGAATGTTCCGTCTCCTTCTGCCACCATTATTTATGTTTCCAAATCTATTAAGTACTGAAAATGCTGGGGAATGCTTTAGTAATATGCTGACTTGTTTCCTACCTGCAGTTAATACTTTCACATCATGTTTGTGACAAACACCAGGAAGCCACAGTTTCAATTTGTTTTGAAAAGATTAACCTTTGCTACTTTCAGCTTAACAGTAAATCAAAGGTTGTCAGGTAACCGGATAAAATATGGACAGCTTTTTTACCTAATACAATATGTTGTCATAATTTATTCACTATGAATAGAAAAACAAATTTTTTAACTCAATGAAAACATGCACACATCACCCTTACTGTCATGAAAACTACAGAAAAAAGTTCTATATCTAGAAACAATTCACAATGTCATCATGTAACGTAAGCAACAGATGCTTTCTTGTTTTACACATCGAAGTATGAAACCTTCCTTACTGTGTCTTTTGACTGGGTTTATCCTCCACTCCAGTACAAAGCTGAATTTTTCCTGGATGATCCATGCTCATGCTGGCAAGTGCAAAAGTATACAATGACATCACTTACTGACTACACAAGTACTCCTAGCCTCGAAGCCTGCCAGTTCAGCTCCAATCACTAACAAGCACATTCACTGCATTTCAAGGAACAGCAAAGAAGAGCATAAACACAGACTGCTAAGTAACATACAGATATGTAGTCCCCTGACTTATACCAGACTCCAAGAGTGAAGGCTGGATGGATGAGACATCCAAGCACAACCCTCATATATCAACTTACAGAGACAGACTGTATCTGCTAAACTGAACATCTATGAGCCCCCATGATGGTTCCTCAACTAGGCTGCATTCAAAGGAACAAACCAGCAGGTAGAAGGAAGACAGGATAGACTAAGAACAAAGAATCGGAATACAGTCTTGAAATACAGAGGTATTACAGTTAGTTATGGTCAAGATAATAATGCATACTGAAATTATGCAAAGACATCAATATGGCTGTGGTGCAGGCAGAGCATGAGCAATGGAGACATTTTTGAAGCAAATAATTAGAGAAAGCACATCCATTTTGAAGTGGCTTCTGAACTCAGCATTATCCAAGCTGTTAATAACTGCCAGAAGGCAACAGATTATGCACCTGACACTCCACTTCAAAATGGTTCGTTTGGCACTGTGAACCCTTTCTTTCCTGAAAATAAGGAGACGAATAAGTTGTTCTGGTCTTCCTACAGTCTTTCATCCACTTTAAGTAAAACCAGAGTTGCTACTGCTCATTCACAGGGGGATATGCTTTTTTTTAGCCATGGCTTCTGTACTAGCAAACAGAGCATGAAGATAAATGGACTTATTCAAGGAGAGTTCAGATACCTGTAGTGTGAGGGAATATGGGTTTTTACTAAGAGACAAACCATCTTTATGAAAGATCAGATATGGAGTAATGGGACTGTTGTATCTTTCAAGGGATCATCATATGACAGTCATGTGTCTGCTGTTAGTTGGGTAAAATCAGAGCAGCTATTGCACATCCACAGTGCGGAGGGCTCTTTATCCATGGTTTCTGCACTGGAAGGCAGAAAGTAAAGTTGTATACACTTACCATAAGCATAGACATTAGAGTGTATTCACTGTTGCAGTCCTGCACTGTGGGATTTCCTGCAGGAAAGCTCTTGGCCGGCATGAATACCATTAAAGGCAGCCAGCCGACGCCATGACTTCAGTCTTTTCTTACAGTTGGAGCCTGAAGCAGTGTTTCAGGGCGTTGGTTGTTCCGTACCAGAGAGAAGTCATCTAAAGCTAGTACCCCTTTGGGAAGCTCTTTTTCTTGCTTTAACTCATGTCAGATAAGGGTAACAATTGTCTCCATTGTGGTAAGAAAATCCCACAATGAGACATGACATCAGTTTTTTTTCTTGCTCCTTAGAAGATGAGCGCCTCCAGGAAGAACTATAAGTAAGGTACAAGACTGAAAAGGGGCCTGCAGGGTAAACACCCAGGGGGTCCTCTGGACAGTGAAGAAAATAGAAGCAGACTACTACTGTAGGCAAAAGAGGGAAGGATGGAGGGAAACAAGGCTGCAACAGTGAATATACATGAACATCTACATTTATGGTAAGTGTACACAACTGTACTGTTGCAGTCCTGACTTGTGGGATGATTCCCAAAGCTAAGGTGAGGGTGAAAGGTAGATTAAAGAGAAGAGAGGATGCCCTACAAGATGGCAGTGGCAAATTCTGCTCTAGACTTGGAGAAGGCAGATAAGTGATAGTTATTGGTAAGGGTATGCACAGATGACCAGGTAGCAGCTTCCAAAATGTCTGGTAGGTACTCCTTTCAGGAAGGCACCAGAGATAGAAGTAGCCCTAGTGGAGTGAGTCTTTACAGTTTCTGGAGGCTTTTTGCCATGATGGCAGTAACAAAAGGAAATAAAGTGGGAGATACACTTGGAGATGGTCTGTTTGGAGACTGGTTTCCCCTCAGAGCAAATGGCAAAAGACATCAAGAGTTGGTCTGATTTTCCAAAATATTTAGTTCTGCCAAGAGATAGTAGTGAAACTGTCTGTGCACATCCAAGGAGTGAATGATTCTTTCCCCCTGTTTCTGAGGCTTGGGGAAGAAGGCGGGCAAGTGTATGGCTTGACTCAAGGATGTGTCTGTGACCACCTTGGGCATAAAGGATGAATTAGTCCTGAGTGATATTCTATCTAGGTGGAATATGAGAAATGCTTCCACTGCCATGACAGCTTGCAGCTCAGAGACCTTCCTATCTGGGGTGATAACCTGGAAGACTGCCCTTTTGCTGGCTAAGAATTTTAAATCAGCAGATGCTGCCAGTTCAAAGGTGGAGTAACATAAATTTTTCTAGAACAAAACTGAAGTCCCATGGAGGTGTGGGTTGTCTCCTGGGAGGTCTAATGTGAACCACTCCCCTAAGGAATTGCTTCAGCAGGGTGTGGGAAAAGAGAGAAGGAAGAGTAAGGATGTGGGCTGAAATGGCAGAGGTGCGAATCTTAATGGAAGAAAAGGATAGGCCTCTGTCCACCAGGGTAGCCAGGTAATCTAAAATGGCAGAGATACTGGCTGAGTTAGAATTGACACCATGCAGATGACAACAAATGGAGAATCTTGTCCACTTGTCTGAGTATGATTTCCTAGTACTAGGCCTTCTAGTCTCTTTATGCATGTTTTGAACTTGTCTGCTTATGGTGTTCTCAGAGTAGGATTTTGGTGAATTATCCAGGCTGAGAGTTTGAGGGTCTGTAGGTTGGGATGCACAAACCTCCTCTTGTTCTGGGTGAGAAGGTCCACTCTCTGAGGCAACTACTACTGACTTTCACTGGTTAAACTTAGTTGCAGGAGATACCAGTGCTGCCTGGGCTATCAGGATGACCCTTGGGCCTTCTTTCTGATTTTTAGGAGGATCCTTGGAAGAAAAGGCAGGGGAGGAAATGCATACAGGAACAGGTGGCTCCAAAGGATGGAGAAAGCATCCGTCTCCCAGGCTTTGGGTAGCTTTCCCCTGGAACAGAATCTTTTCAGTTGGGCATTTTCTTTAGTGGCAAAGAGGTCTATCTGTGGGGAATCTCCACTTCTGGACTATGGTGAGAAATGTTTCCCAATGCAGATGCAACTTCGGGGGATCCATCAAGTTCCTGTGGAGATTATCTGCTAGAGTGTTTTGAGTCCCTGGGATGTACTGTGTCATGAGGTGCAACCCCGGAGAGTGAGTTCCTGCACCTGCACTGCTAGTCAACAAAGAGTGTAAAAGTGCATCCATCCTTGTTTATGTACCACACGACTGCATTGTTGCCTGTTTTGACAAGCAGGACCCCTGGCTTCCACAGATCTCTGAAAGCTACTCAGCCCATCTGCACTGCCATCAGTTCTTTCCAATTTATGAGCATGAGCCTGAACTGATCTTCACATCTGTCCTGGGACTGAAGATGTTGGAAATGAGCACCCTCCCCCTAGGCATTCTCTGAAGCATCTGTGGTTAATGTTTGGCCCTGAGGGGAGAACTTGAAGGGGAGACCCAGGTTCTGGGCACATGCCAGTGTCCACCATGCAAATTCCTCCTTGAGGCAAGGGATCAGCTGCATTTCTGTCTCAAGGGACTGTGAGTGCTGGCATCACAGATTCATGAGGTACCACTGGGGCTTTCTCATGTGTAGCCTAGCCAAAGGAATCATAAGGATACAAGATACCATGTAGCCTAATGCTATCAGGAATTCCCTGATGGAGATGCATTGTCATTGCAGAATGTTTTGGACGTATTGAGTCAAGGAGAAGACCTTTACTGGAGGGAGGAAGGCCTTTTGAAGGGAGTAATCCAGAAGAGTCCCCAGAAAACCTATTCTGGTGGATGGGTCTGTGATGGATTTGCAAAGATTTATGGTGAACCCCAAGGAGGTAAAGCAGGGTCTGAGTGAAGGCCAGATCCTTGAAGAGCCTTGACTGACTCATGGCTTGAATGAGGCAGTCACCCAGATGAGGTAAATTTGGAGCCCTCTTGTTTTGCAGAAGGTGATCACAGAAGCTAAACACTTTGTGAAGACTTGCAACAGACAAGCCTAAGGGCAGTGCAGAGAATTGAAAGTGACTGGTACCTACTCTGAAGCGAAGAAAACCTCTGCAAGATTCCTCTATAGGAATGTGCTAGTAAGCATCTTTTAGGTCTAAGGTGACCATTAAGGCCTGACGGGCTATCATGGGAAGAAGATTTTGAAGCATCAACATTTTGAATTTTGGTACCAGCAGGGATTGACTGATGTGACAGGTCTATAATTGGGTGACATTCCTTTCTGGGAACCAGGAATAGCCTGCAGTAGAACCCTTTCCCTATTTGATGACCTGGTACTGGTTCCACTGAGCCTTGTGAGCAGAAACTTTGAGAAAGGCCCTATGCTCTTTTATTTTGTGGCACATCCAGGTAACCTGAGTATCTTAATGGCACTATGAAAGTGAGCTTGTAACCATCCGAGATAACTTTCAGAACCCAATTGTCTGACGTGATGAGGCACCAGTTTTCTTTGAACAGGGAGAGCCTTACTACTAGTCTTCTTCCTATTTCTTCTGGAGAGGGTGGGTAAGGGACAAGGAGAGTCATTGCTGCTATCTGCCAGAGCCCTGTGGCCTAGAACTCCCCTGCCTGGGCGTTCCTGAGGATCACTGTCTGGGCCTTTGTGGTTGCTGTTGCCTTTGAGTCCTTTCCCTCCAAGACTTCCTCTGACCGCCTTTTGATTGTGAGGGAAGGACCAATGTTTAGTAGGAAAATTCCTACTAAATCTAAGAGGCTGAACTTGGAAGTCCTTGAGAGTTTGCATAGATTTTGCATAGATTTTGCTTTATCTTCCATCTTTTTTAGCACAACTTCAGCCTTTGGCCCAAAAAGGAAGTCCTTATCCATGGGTACATCTAGAAGTTTGGATTTGACATGGTCTGGTAGAGACTGTCCCCTAAGCCAAGCATACCTTCTAATTGTACCTCTCAACCTCTCAGTGCAAGAAATCTGGACAAAGACTGACAAAATGGGGGACAAAGGCCCAAAAATTGGGACATATTTTAAATATTACTCTTATAAGCTTAGAAAGTTCTAGAGTAACATGATTTGTTTTAATATACATTTTCTGAAGGATTTGAAGTATGAAACTCAAATGTATATCATTATTTAGTGACTTCAGTCCTCAGATCACAGTAATTTGTCAAAAAAACACAGACTTTATGAGGAACTGACCAAAAATATGAGCCAAAAATCTGGACATTCTGCAAAAATCTGTACAGTTGAGAGGTATGCAACTGAGCCAGATACAGCAGCTGAGCTAGAAGCCTCCACAGCATCATACCTGCACTGTAATGAATGTCTAGCCACCTGGGAGCTGGAATGGCAAAGGTCCAACAATTTCTTAGCAATGTTCTTAACCTCCAGGGAGGATATCTTTTGCTTCATTTTATCTAAAATGCTTTGTTGGTATTTTATCATATGAAACTGTCAGTTAAGGACCCTAATGGCTAGGGTATCAGAAGTGTAGATTTTTTGCCAAGCCTATCAAGGGGCCCTGCTTTCTTTGTCAGTAGGGAGAGGGTTCTTAGAAGAGCTGGCTCTTGCAGCCTTGGGACTTGGAATGACAATCTCTGGGCCAGCAGAGATGTTTTTGAAGAGGTATTTATGCGAGTCTAGCACCCTGTAAAACCTCTCTGATTTTCGAAGGGCTGGAGGTGGACAGTCTGGGTTCAGGGAAGAGTCCATAAAAACATCCTCTACCATCTGCAGTATGGGAGGAGTAGCCAAAAATTTGTGCTCTGGGAGGTCAAGGAACTCCTTAACCCTCTTTTTAGACTATGGGTACTCCTGTGCCTCCCACTGGAAATATTCCCTCATGGCAAGGAGTATTTCCCACAAAGTTATGTCTTCAGGAGGTAAAGCTGAAGGCAGATTCTCCTCAGAATCTGAATCTTCAAAGGCAGTAAGGAAGGGTCCCTCCTCAAAGACAGGACTCCTCGTGGTCAGAATCCTCATCTGAATCAGGAGGTTCAAAGAAACTTCAGGGGTAAAATCCATCTTTCTTTTCCCTAGGGAAGAAAAAACATTACTACCACCTCCAATACAAGAGGAATAGCCAAAAGTTTGATTCTGAGAGGTCAAGGAACTCCCTAACCCTCTTTTTAGACTGTGGGTACTCCAGTCCTCCCACTGGAAATATTCCCTCATGGAATGGGGTGTTTCCCCTACAGTGATCTCTTCAGGAGGTGAAGCTGAAGGCAGATTCTCCTCAGAATCTGAATCTTCAAAGGAAGCGAGGAAGGATCCAGACTCCTCCTGGTCAGAATCCTCATCAGAATCAGAAGGTTCAGAGAAGACTTCAGCAGTAAGATCCCTCTTTATTTTCTCTTGGGAAAGCTCCAAAGGAGGTTGCCTAGCTATGACTAAGAAGACAAGGTCCTCAGACAACCTGATCGGGTCTTACTGATAACCTGCTGAGTAGGAGCTGGTAGGCCTTACATAGGGCCTGAGGTAGAACTTCTTGGAAGAAGCTTTGGCTTTGGGCCTAGGTATGTCTGCTATCCTGATGTCGGTCTCTTTTGTAAGGCAGAACCGATGCAGGCTGATGCCTTGAAGGAACATCGCCAGTGCAAGACCATTCATTGGAAGCCAAGGTCTGCTGAGTGACTCTGGACCTGACCAACAAACTGATAGTCAAGCCTAAGTAGAAGTTGAGGGACACGACAGCAAGTTGGACTCTTGTTGGTGGCACAGGGCTCTGTCAGGACCCTTACAGTCGCAGAAGGGGGCTACGAAAGTGACTCGTCTTCCTCAATGGTAACAAGCCTTGGGGGACTGGCAGATGGTGAATGTTTGTTGTCCGACGCCCTAGTATTGAGTCTTTTTTCCCTGTCCTTCTTATACTTATGGAGCTCAACCTCAGGACGACTGGAGGATGGAATCGAACAATGTGAAGAAGACTGCAGACTAAGATGACTAGCTAAGATATAGACCCTAGGCTTGATAATGGGTGCAAAAACAGCAACTAGGGACGTCATGATCCAGGCCTACACAGCTGACACACAAAGTATGAAAGTCTTGGAGCAGGCCTTGCTTACCACAATGGAGACAATTGTTAACTTTATCTGACATGAGTTAAAGCAAGAAAAAGAGTTCCCCAATGGGGTACTTAGCTTTATAAGACCTCTCTCTCCGGTGCCAAATGACCAATGAACTAAAAACATTGCTTCGGGCTCCAACGGCAAAAAAAGACTGATGTCATGGAATTGGCTGGTCACTTCATACCCAAGAATACTGATGTCGTGGTAGAGCATCCACCAGCATTAGGAGGAGGGAGAGTTTTACTCTGGTAGTTGGGCTGGCCAAGGGCTTCCACAGCAGGAAATCCCACAAGTCAGGACTGCAACAGAGAAACATGAAGAACATTATGGAAATGAATGAACTTATTCAAGCAGAGTTCAGAAACCAGTTCTGGGTGGGAATACGGCTTTTTAGTAAGGAACACACAATCCTAGTAAAAAAATCAGATATGGATTAACATGACTGTTGTCTCTTTCAAGTGAAGCACAAGACATTCACACAATAGTGTTATACAAAAAGAAACCAGTACCATGGAATGTGCCTACACAAAAGGCAACACACATGAAAGAGAAGGCCATGCTTCTTCTAGTAACGGGTGGTCCCTATACCTGTGACTCAAACTCTCACCAGGCATCAATCATCTGCTTGGTGTCTAGGGCATTAAGCAGCCAGTCCTTGTGCAGAACCATCATGCAAGCTCCCCTTTTGAGCCTTGGCTTACACTACCTGTTGGGCAAGGCAGATGACCAAAACAAGCAAGGCCTTAGTCCAAGTACCTCACTGTCATGATAAGATGACTCCAGACACAGCTCCCTGGGACTAGTCTTCTTAGGTTCAATCTCTGGCTGATCAACTTGCAGCTAAGGGTTGCCTAGACCATGGGATGCAGCTCTCTTAATGCAAACCACAAGCAGGCCTCATCTAGGCCCTGCCCCCCCCCATCATCTACCAATGTGGAGAATGGCATGGGCACAAGACCCCACTTAGGAGAAGACTGGCATTTAATTGACTCAGGTCGTTTTATCAATAAGGGTTAAGGTTGAGCCTACCTTCCATGCTTTAATAGTCTATGATGGAGGTCTGACTTTAGCATGGGGCTGTGTAAATGAACTTTCAACCAATCCCTGCAATACATTCAACTGCTTCCATTCAACTGGTATAAATAGCAGGCCTGACATTTCTCAACTTGATGTTGGGGGGGGGGGCAGCGCTGAACTGCTGGTATGTACATCAATGTTTCATGTCCCCCACTGTAAGACAAAAAGTCAGTACCGCTGCAGGTTTTGCCTCTCAGTTTGACAGAGGGCAAATGAGTGTGTGTCAAGTCAGATAGAAAATCTGGAAAGTTTTCATTGATGATGATCAGACTTGAAATCTAAGCTGACAGAGCTTCACAAAAAAGAAATGATGGTCTCAGGGAAGAGCTGTACATATGGAGATGGAGTATGACAACATAGTCTACAGTGGGAGAGAACATGCAACCCCAATATCACATTGTTGAACTCAGATCAGTCATACTTTCAGTATCTGACAAATGAGATGGCATATGCAGTCATAAGTTCATTATCTCAATTTGTACTTCAGTGACCTGCTGCAACTACACACAATATCTGTTACTGTAAAAACAAATTACTTATACTGCTGAAATTCCCCAGCTGCACACTATAGTCATACTTACAGGTGCTGAAGTGCATCTAATCCAGAAAAAGCCTTTTTTGTGATGGACCTTATTCTGTTTCCCTGAAGCACACTGAAAATATAAAAAAAGAAACCACAGGATTGTCAGCAAAAAACAGACATCAAACACTTGCTTTAATTACTAAGCAGTATGCAAACAAGTACTTGTAACTGACAGAACTGACTAGCATTTCCAACAGGTAATCGTATGCATTTCTGACTAGCATTTTTTACAGGTAATCGTATGCATTTCTGACTAGCATTTCCTACAGGTAATCGTATGCATTTCTGACTAGCATTTCCTACAGGTAAACATACTCAGTATCAGCTATTTAACTTCAGCAAAGCAGTACGCTCTCCTTAGTTAACAAATTAGCACCAGACCAACATATGTGATACATTTTGTTAATTTGGTAGGTGGGATGGTCAAAAGATACTTTTCAGCCCTAAACCAGGGCCAAAGGAACACATTTAAAAATGCACAGAATACCAGAATTAGAGCTTTGTCCATTAGTCCATGAAAAGAAACTTAAAAGTTATTACTTAACACAAGCTGTGGCCCTTCTCATTGTTTTTTTTCTAAATTCCATGTGGCAGTAATTTTTAACTGGTGGTTTTACTCAAGAAGTACTGGATTTGTCAATCAAGGACCACACCATGGTATGTGCATGATTTGGAGATTTTGTCAGAAATAAAGTAAACTGCATTCATTGCAAAGACAACTAACTGAAAAGTAACTTAGGGAATCCAATCATTTAAACATTATCCATCAACCTGATCGGGACTAGCAGTTTAGGTTCATCCAAGAAAACGTTTTCAGTCTTTTGTTTTATTTATTTCTCAACTGGGCTAGCCATTCAGGCACTAGTGCCTTTGCAAGGAGTGACCTTCAAGCACGGTTTAAGTAATCTGCTCGAGTTACACAGTATGCAAATGGAAACTGAAAGAAACAAACCCAGGTCTGTAGCTATGAATCTGACAGCAGTTCAAAGCTTCAGCCTTCAAAATCATACCATCAAACACGCTGTAATTACTTACAGTGTCTGCAGTCTGTCAAGTCCTGTGAAAGCACCATTCATATCTTCAATGGTCCACGAAATGTCATTGTTTTTTAGATCCCTGGGGGAGGAGGTGGTAAGAAGGTAAAAAGAAAATAAAGCTTCAAGTATCATAACAACATGAACACAAAGACAGCAATGCAGCAATTTTCATACTTTACTCTGCAAGTCAAACACTCTGATTATCAAATTCTACTCCTAACATTTTTTTTTTTTTTTTTTACAGTAAATTAGTTTCTGAAGTACTGTTTCCATAACCTCACAAGCAGTATTTTAATAATTCCCAACTACTGTCCTAACAATCCTCTACAACATTACTTGCTGAAGTTTTTTTTTTTTTTTTTTATTTCTGGACTATGATGAACCAGGTACTATAGCATACTTTTAACACCATTCTACCAATATCGGGAGAAATTAACTCTGCACCTGAAGCATTATACAATACAATTTGTTTTACCAAAACGCATATCATACCATAAGACAGCAATTCAGGGATGCACTTGTTTCTGTAGACACTAAACTCAATAAATGGAAATGCAAAGAAAAGTTCCCTTTGGTTTTTAAACTTAAGTAGTAAGTCTGCTGCCTACCTGAAGTCATGTGACACAAAGTAGTACTCCTCACTGAATTACTTAGAACTTCACACATATGCATTATGCACCAATTCTGTACTGTAAAACTAATTTATGAAAAGGTGCCTCAGAAAATAAATGTACATTTAAATTGGCAGCACTAGGAAATGATTCACCCCACCTTACCAGTGTGAAAACAAATCCTTATGAAGGGGATCCAAAAGCCTGTAAGCAACTATGTTGACCTGAATTTCAATCCATCAACATGTTCAACTATACTTTTCATCCTTCAAAACTATTAGTTTCCTTTTCTGCATGGCTGGTTAAAGCTGAATGACCTGGGGCCTTGGTAATCTCCATCCGCCCTCAGCTCCACATCTGCCCTTCCCTGACCTTTGCAAACATATGAATAGGCCTGCTCAGATTTTACACCCACTTAAGACCCCTGTAACCTGCACAACAATGCCATTTAATTAAGCTTCACTTGCCACTTTTATGTTTACTCAGCCTGTTCTTTGGCTTTGCTGATTTATTTTATTACTTTTGTTAACTTTTGTCTCCCTTGACAAGAAATGCACTAGGAGACAGAAATGAGAGGTAAACTAATAACATGACATTTAAATGAAATCTTAACTTAGAAAGGGATACAAAATGAAAGAATCTAATGCACAATACAGAGACTGAACTTGATTAACTGTAAATTTTAAACACATGGCTCCTAACTCAGAGATTGTGGACCTAAATCACAGTACATTATCAGAACAAAAGCAATTAAGCAAAGACTCTCTGAACAAACACAAGACACAGTTTATTTTACTGAAAAGAATACCTAAGAAGTATTATGCAACTATGAGCTTTTTTAAAGTTTGCTAACCATTTGAATGCTCTTGTACAAAGACCCTTTTTGGTCACAATCCTGTCCAAATGGCAAATTTTGTTAAAAATGACCATAGAGAGGTTCAACGTAACATAATACTATATACACAAACAGAACTACTGAAAATAGCCCAACAAAGACAAAGTTCCCAAGGTAAGGGCATGTAATAGGTATACAGTACATATCTTAACTGAAGCAAGCCATATTAAAGACAAAACAAAGATGGCGTTGGTAGTAAGTATTCTGTTTTTACTATTTTCTACTTCCTACGGAAAAAACTATACAATGATACAATACGTACGGCGTTATGAAAAAAAAACAAAAAAAAAGTACAATATCTGCCTCATAATAAACAAGCCATTAGGTTTGGACAGAAGAGCATTTGTGTCATGTTTCTTATGATAATTCTTAAACAGTAGAATAACCTAGCCATTTTTACAGTAATGCATCAACATTTTAAGCAAACTTTGAAAATGAGGTTTAGGAAAACTAATGACCAGAGGGAGGTACAGTTAAGCAGTAAAAACAAGCTTTACTTACAACATGTGTAAACTGGAGAGCCCACGGAAAGCACCATCAGCAATATAGCTTACTTTATTATTTCCAATCTGTAGCTCATCAAGTAAGCCAAGTCCCATGAAGCTCGACTCGTCTAATCGAGCCAGCTGGTTAAAGGTCAAGTCCCTATGAATTGAAACAGACAAAAGTAAATATGCATTTTTAGGGCAAATCGAAGATCTGAGTGACTTCAAACACAAACTGCCTTAAGAGTCTTCTGCACTCATTATCATCCCTTTGTAGTATTAAAAAAGAAGCTTAAAGGTGGTGGTGGAGTCTCACTACACTTTGGCTGCTGTTCAAATTGTGGGTCATTGTATCCTGGTACTAACAAATTACAAAAAAAATATACCATCATTTATTTAGAAACTGTTATGTAAAAAAAAGCATTAGTGAAACTACAAGGAAGTACTAAAGAAGTTAATGTACATTTCAATGTTTCTCACAAAAAAATGTTGGTCTTACACACTGAAGACCTGTTATTGTCACCTTGACAACTTTGCTATAAAAAAAGAATGTTAAGCAGAGAGCAGTGGCTCATGGCTCATGTTCTGGCATGAGCTCTCACACAGTGAGCTGGAACAGAATAAAAGTAACTTACAGCTCACGCAGTTTCTGGCAGAATTCCCAGGCATCGGGACTGATCTTGTTGATAGCATTCTGGCTGAGATGAAGCCGCTGTAACATCAATAAACCATAGAGCCATCCTTTGGTTACTTCAGTAAGGTTGTTGTAATCCAGCTGCCTGTTACATAGGTGAACAAGGACAACAGGAGTTCAGGGACACATTTAAATGCACTCACATTAACATGCAAACTTATTTTGTACAAGACTATTTTTAGCAGCCATTGTGAACCACTTGAAATTAACACACACTGCCAACTGGCAGGATGGCCAAGCAGTAAAACAGATCACCTTGCAGGGGTTTGTTACATACTCGGCAATTCTTCTGGTTAGCACTGACAAAAAGTGCATCTTTAACTATCAGACATTTTTTACACTCATCATCATCACAAATAAAGCAATGGCCTACAAACACAGAGAGCCGACAGATGAAGCTTAACAGCCTTTGAGGGGGGTGACAGATTATGGGAAATGACCTACAGAAGACAATGCAACTGGACAACTATAAACTACTGGGACCAGCTGAGATGCTACTATGTGCAAATGACAATTCTCAATGCTCAGCTGTCCTGAGTTACAATACAAAGATGGAATCAAAGATGAAATACAACAAAAAGAACTATTCCCTTTCAGTTCCAATGTACATCCACATCCTAACATTTCCCTGAAGCAGATCTTTGTTAGAAGAGGAAGACACTTTAAGGGAAACGTGAAAAAAAAACAGCAAGCAAAGTAACAGATGTCAAAGAAAATCATTTTCATGGTTTCATAAGATACAAAAAAAAGATGCAAACTGTTTCTCATGAAAGGTCAAGGGAGCAATGTGGAACAAAGAAAGGATTTTTCAAATTAGAAAAAAAAAATAGATGTGTATCTGATGGGGCTGCTGAAGACAAGATGACAGTATCAAAAATAGGCACGCCAAGGGGACCAATCCGTAAAAAAAAAAAAAAAAAAAAAAAAAATGCAGTCTTTTTTTGTGGGGGGATGGGGGTGGCAAGCATATCAAAATATCTTGTAAATGATTTTGTGGCAAAGCTGTTTTTCAGGTCAACCACATGCTTTTCTCCTACTCTAAAAAAAATTCACAGAAAGGGATGAAGTTAAACATCTATGCAGCTCTCATTTGGAATGATGCCACTGCAGGTGAGTGCAAATGCTCAGCCTGGAGAAAACTGTAGCGCAGTTATGAAACTTGGGTATCCCTGGTCTTTGGGGGAAAAAGCCAGACCTTCAGGTTGCTGGGAAAAAGTGCATTCCTCACTCTCAGGTGTTCATGGAGGGGAAAGATGCAGACATGGGCACAAAATCCTACATGGCTGACTGAAAGCCATCTCTTTCAGGTCAGTTTTCTTTCCACATTGGCCACATTACAGAAGTGGAAAGATAAGAGGCATGGAAGGCAAAGTATGCAGTGAAATTATATACTTCAGGCAAGCTCAGCACAGAGTTAGTAAAACTAAATATACCTAACCATGGAAAAATCCTTACTTTAGTGAGGGCTTTCTATTATTCTCTGCATCTTTTCACAACTCCTTAGACTGACAAAGCCTTTCCAAAGGCTGCATCATCGACAGCAATAGTAAAACTTACTTGACTTAACAAGCCAATAAAAGCCACACACCCCCATTCACCTACTCCCAAAAAAGAGTATGAGCAAACTCTGTAATATTGTAACACACCTTCACCACTACAACAGAGTTTAATTTAAAAAAAAGTTCATTAAATGCTTCTTATACCTGTGTTCCACCCTAACAGGGACATCTGATACTTGGAACAGGCTAATACATTAAATCACAGTAGGTTATAGGCCATGGAAGGCAAATGAAGGTAATATCAGCTGACAAGTTCTAAAATAAAAAACTCTATCTTTTGAAAGTAAACAAATGATCACTTTTTAGAAAATGCATTTCAGTTTAATCAGGTAGTTAGAGTTTTTGTATGAATCAGGTAGTTAGAGTTTTTGTATGAAATTTGTTACTCCAACAACTAAAAAAATATGAACAAGAGCAGCACAGACTGGGGTTAATCCCTGTCAAGTAAATGCATTCCCATAGTCTTTGGGATACTACACATGGTTACAGTTTCCAAACACGAAAGCGAAAACAGCTTCAAGATACTAGAGGCATGACACCAATGAGATGAGAGCAAATTAAAGGAGGAATCCAATAGTAGGTGGTTAGTAGGTAACGAATATGGTTAACCGTATGAAAAAAAAGAATAATTTGGATGGTGCAGACCCCCATGGTAGATCACAAATGAACAACTGCATCATAATTAAAAAGTATACTGCTGGTCAGGGGTCCATCCTTTTTAACAATTAAACATAAGTTACAAATTTACAAGGACAAAGAAGCCTGCTGTGCACACTAGAGGGCAAAAAGAGAAATCTTCCTGCAGAAAAGTCCGACAGCATGTAGTGACAGTTTCAAATCTAGACTGAAGAGGGACAACCTACTGCTGTTCCGCATACTTATCAGTTACTTGGGTAATGTCATAGGATGGCAACCATCCCCGCTGTAGATGACTGCAAATCTGTCAGTCACAGTCTTTACCATATGCACAGAAAAAGAAGGAAGAAGAAAGTGTGCTTGACAAAGGAAGTAAGCCTTCAGTGTCAAAAACAAAAGAAAAATAAAAGGCAAGGCCACTGCCTGGAAGATGCAATCAATCTCTGCTGCAAGTAAGACAACATCCAGAGTTGGGAACTCAATGCTTGATGAAAATACTGGGTTGAAAGGATAGACAGAGCAGCTGAAGATACGTTATCTTAGCTCCAAGAATGACAACTGAAACTAACTATGTAAGAGGATACATGCAGACCATTTACGTACATTTCTGGTACTCAACTATTGAGCTGGGGCAATAGCTTTTGTCTTAAGGCAAGTAAAGTGATAGCTAGAAGGTCTAGGCAATAATGGTGAGCAGCATAACTAATGAACTTACAAGTCTTTTCCTGTCTGGAACACATTCAGTCAAAAAGTACAGGTGTGTAAGTAAACTTACTGTAACAGAACATGTTCAAATGATCACTGCTGCTGTAGCCTAACCTATATGGGTTATATATCCTGCATAGGATATAACAGTAGGCCAGATTCCAAAGCTTCAGGGCACCTTTCATGTGTCCAAACTGTTAAGTCAGCTTGAGCCGAGCTGACTACAAAGACAGGACTGGGCACCAAACACTTTAGAGGTCTCCTGCCACCAAAGACAGTGCTCTTCTCTGGGCTTCAGACCATCAATGGTTGGCCTGTGTTGTTCTACTGCTGGGCAAAAAAGTTCCTTTTGGGGGAAAACCTTCCACGTGTTATTTTTAATGTTTAAATTTATATATCAACACTTCAGGTATGCCTTTAACTTCATTCCATTGCAGCTTTCAGGAAACTCTCATCACTTATTTTTTCTATACCCCTGAATTTTTGAGTCTTGGATAATTTAAAGTATTTGTTTTATTATACTGTAAATAATATTTACTTCTCTGGAACTTAAGTGGCTGAACTATAAATAACAAAGTTCTTCAATGTAATCCATTTCAACAATGGCATACAACCCATTCCATTATATTTAATGCACAGTAAACTCTCAGTTAACCGGCACCCATGGAAATTAGTAGATGCTGGATAACTGAAGTTTCCGGTTGTTTGAGAGTCGCTATTAAAAACAGGCCTGAATAATACTGTACCTTATACTATTTGTTTGGTTTGACTTGTCAAACAACACAGCAGGTGATGGAAACACAAGCATAAAAACCCCAAGAACTCTTTATTAAAGTAACCGCTTTCGTTTGGTGTAATCACCAAACTTCATCAGGTTGAAGAGAGAGGGAATTTATTCCTATCTTCCTTTCTAAAACTCTAAAACCGTAAGGTATGTTTCTGTGCGGGAAAAACAGGAAGTGCAACACATGAAAATTGTACTGTATTTCTTCAATTCTTTTTGCCACTTGCTTGAGAGTGCCAGTTGCTTGAGTTCTGGTTAACTGAAAGTTTACTGTAGTTCATTGGATTAAATACCTGCAGAATATTTTTAGATTAAAATGCTATATTCAGTACAAAGATATAAGAATGTTATTTTCCTTACAAACTACCAACAAAAAAGATGTCTGACATATAGTTTTATTTCTAACATTTATCTGCCAACAGACTTCACTTTTTATTACTATACAAAACCCTGAAACCCTTTTTTGTCATAATGAAAATGTGATATCATTTTTTTACCGTCAGGGAACATATTATACATCAGCATTACACTATGAACCTCTGCATAATAAAGAGCTTGTGGTATTACCAGCAGGAAAAATACTATAATGGTTTGGGAATAAAACATAACCACCACTCTCACATTCCTAACAATCAGTGGAAACAATTGCCTAAGCAACTAAATGTAAAGAGGAGTTAATGGAGCTGTAGTCAGTGATGATGAGGAAGTGAATGCACAGCCACATACAATCTCTGCTCAAATCAAACAAAACAAAGTGTTACAATGTGCTACGTAACACTACCAAGCAAGGAATCAGCAGTCACAAGCACAAAAATCCAGCAATGCACGCAGTAAAAGAAGGTTAAAAATACTGAATAAATCCAAGTAGGAGTGACATGGACAGGTTTTAAAGAAAATTGAGGAACACACCAAAAAAAGAAAAACTAAAATATCAGCAACAACACCTAAAATGATTTTAAGTGCTTTTGTTACTTTAATATCACCAGAAATACTGTTTATACAACACTTTCTTCAATAATGTCCACAAAGTGATATAATAATTGGATTGAACAATGACAAACTACACTTCATAAATAATTAATTCATGAAAAATTAGTAAAAATCCTTTATCTTAAACAAAATATTTGGAGCATTAAATATCAACACAACTGTTATTTAACAAATATCTATAAAGTTAGACAACTTAAGATGTAGAGAACTTGAATACCAAATTTTAAGAGCAGATATAAAAATAACACGGCTTAATGAAACTGTTGACTTAATGAAACTGTTAACATCAAATGTTAGTTGAAAAGTAAGATTTTATGACTTTCATGTTTATTAACTTTATAGGTATTTGTTAAATAAAAATTATTTTGATATTTAATTCTTCAAATATTTTGTTTTTAAGATACAGGATTTGTATTCATTTTTTGTGACTTAATTATTTATGAAGTGCAGTATTTCAATGGTCAAGCCAATTATTACGTCACTTTGTGGACGTCACTTAAGAAAGTAAATTGTGTGAACAATACTTTTGATGAAATTCTGATATTAAAGGAAGGAAAGTGTTTAAAAATCATTTTACGTATTGTTGCCGAGCAGTCATTTTAAGGTTAAAAACAGTGGATTAATGGAAGCACCATCATCATACAGCATCATACAGCAGCACACATTAATATCAACAAAATGGAAACAGACGTTGGTGTTTGTTCAGGTCAGTAACAGAAACTGGAACTGGTTAACAAGATGACAAAACCATGCACTCAGAATGGATAACAGCAGGGAGATGTAAACTACAGAAAACATATACATTCTGTTTCAGGAGAAAAAATCTAGCTACAGTCTACACAGTCTATGAATGCAAAACATAATTCTACAAAGTTAAAAGTAAACAGAACTTACAAGATCTCCATATTGTTCAGTCCCCAAAAAGCTCCATCCATGAGTTTGCTAATTCCGTTTCTTTGCATGTCAAGTGACTTCAGGGCACTTAGACCTTGAAACGTAAGGCCGTCCACTTTTTTAATCCGGTTCCTTTTCAGTTCTCTGCATTAACAACATTAAAGACAACATAGAACAAATGTTAAAATACAATGCAACTTAAGAAGATCCGTTGTGTTGTATTATTTGCATTCAAAATCTGGGAAACAAATACAATAGCTGAAACACCAGGTAGTCACTATAAGTATAATTACTGTTTTTACACAATGTTATCCCCTCCATGTTTCACAAATGTTAAAGTCAATAAACAACTATGTAGCTGTCATATCAGTCACATTACAGCACACAAAAGTAAGAAAGAAAGAAAGAAAGCATAAAACAGTAAGGAGGTGATTCAACTGCTGTTGTAACTATGTACAACTGCAATTCATTCATTCTCAGATTACCACTTAATCTAATGACTTGGGGAGCCAGAAACTAGCCTGGTACTCAAGGGCGCAAGGCATAAGCTCTCACCCTGAACAGGGCACCAGTCCACTCAGGGGAAGAATGCGAGCACGCTCGCACTCACATACGCACACCCATACATCTACAAGACAATCTGCAGATCAATTCACCTACTGTCAATGACCCCTGAATTCTGGCACTTCTGAAAAACAGTCTCATGACTACCTCAGAAGTTGATGTCACAGTTAAACCAAAATGGAAATAGAGCTGAACTTTAAATTTATAAAAATAAAAACAACAAGATTTCTGGCAATCAAGTCCTTTCTCAAGTTCCCCACAATCATCCAAATTCAGGCCTCATTTCAAACATTATCTATTAATGTAAATGACAGAATGCAAAACATTACAATTTACAAAAGTTTTTTTCTTTGTGTAATTCCTCTCATCATACACTTTTGCTACCTCAGTTCTTCCCCGTGACATGTGGACCCTGCATTATGTAAATACGTACATAATCTTTCAATATGCATGTGCATTGTTCTGTGTCTTCTTTTTATCTAGGACTGTTTTACTTAAACATTTTTGTTGTTACCATTTTGAATGTAACTCACCCTGGGCTTGCCTTTAGTCATGTTATGATTAGTGCTTTCCCCCAGTAAATAAAAAAGTAAACAAGTAATCTTGTAACTCCATTACCATTAACGCTCCAAACTCAATGCCCAACTTCTAGTCAAATATACCGCTTGACTTCTAGTCATGTTTGCGGCAGTATGTCTTTCTGTGAACGTGCTATATGGCAGTATGAAACAGTTCCATCATACTCAAAAGCTCCAGTCTTTGAACCCAGCAAGCAAGCTCCCTTGGTGCAAGTATTCACCAGCTTTTAATGTACTGTATCATGTAAAACTGAAACGCTAACAAATAATGTTCTATGCAACAGAAGAACAAATCCTTATATGAATATAGTTTAAATATTGTACTGGTTCACTTAACAGATGTAATTTGAATGAATTAGAAAGGAGTTAATTCGCAATGACACTAACTAGTGTAAGCTACTGAATGTGTTTCTTGAAGATGCTTAAAGTACGAGATGAAACTCTTGAGCACGTAGTTTTAATACATTATCTACATAGCCAAGCCTCTTTCTGTGGTTATCAGCCACATTTATAACAATTATAATGTAATAACAATAACAATATTGTGTTGTAACTTACACATTATTCTAAGGTTGTATTATAAAATAAGCTACTGAGTTTCAATCTGCTATTTTACATTAATTTATTCATCAGTACTCAGTTTATCCATTTCAACACCATGGAGCAGTGTCTATTCTACTACTCATGAGACATTAGGCAGAGAAGCTTATTTTGGATGACAAAACAGTGCACTACAAGAGGTATAGACAAACAATCTTACACAGACACACTGACACACACAACATGTACTACATTCTGAATAATCACTAATTCATTTACAGCATTTCTCTGAAATACAAGAAGAAATCACAGCACCAAGGAAACTCTGAAAGAGATGCAAGGGTGGGCATGCAGACTTTGCACAGAATAATTTATTTGAATATTACACTTCTTTAATAGTCAAATCCCCTTAGAATACAAAGAATCTACAGAAATCATTTGCAATTTATAAAGTTTCTCGGCTGGAGTGCGGGGAGTGCCTTCTGTGTGGAGTCTGCATGTCCTCCCTGTGGTTGGGTGGCATTCGAAAGACATGCGTAAATGGGCGTGCCTTCGTTGAAGGTTGGACGTTGAGCTGGCACCTCGGTGTTTGTTAAAATCTACTGCCAATCATTAGCAGACCGAAGTTCCGCTGTGGCGACCCCTAACCGGGAAAAGCCAAAAGACAAACTGTACTAAATCAAGTAATGTGATTAAGCTCCAAAAATGAGAAAGACAAACTTAAGTACCTTTCTGATGCAAGAAAGGTGATTAACAGTTTGTTAAGCATTTTTCTTCACAGCTACACTCTAGTCTTGGAGTAAACATGAACAGTATACACCACAGAGATCACAGAGAGCAGCAAGAATTAACACACTTTAAAAACTATAAAACATTTGTACTGCCATGTTTCCTTTTTTTTTTTTTTTTTTTTTTTTTTGTGGGTGGCAGCATGAAAAGTTCTGTAGCTTTTAAAGCTGTTAAAGAAACGAAGATAGAACCCTTCCAGCTACTCTCTCTGTGACGGAGCCTAGTGCTTTTGTGCTGCTATATTGTCCCTTTCCATTTTTCTCTATATGTCACAGTACATTGAAGCAACTACAGTTCGTTGTATTACAAAGAACTGCATCCTAGCGGCTAAAACACACTTAATGCTCATACATTTTTCTCCCTCTCTAATTAACAGGTAGTACATGGAGAAGTAAAGCTCCATGTACTTATTGTGCCTGGGTTTTTCTTACCATAACTAAGTAACTACATGTTCTCAAACTGGATGTCAACATTCACCTCTTCAACCTTCCTTCCCTTTGCTCTCAAAGTTAATGTCTTGTCATCCACATCCACACAATAACATTCACTTTGCTATGATAACTGACCCAGTCATAATATTCTATGTTATTAAGCATTCAGGTGCAACCTTCAAAAAAAAAGTTTAGATTTGAATAACAGTCATAGTCTTAAAAATAATGCAAATTATATTCTGATCACTGTTTTCACATACCTGAAATGTTATTTATCAAATATTATTTTATTATCTAGATACCATCTGAATAACCTTTTAGTCATATAAAGAGTTACTGCGTGTTAACGGAAGTTATTAATATTCAAAGATTCTGTAGCTGATCGTGCCTACTTAATGAAACATTCAAGCTGCTAATATTAGCAATTTACTAAATAACTTTAGCTCATTACTCACATCAGTTGTCTATAGGTTAACCAGCATGACACTTAGTGCCTATAGGAATGGGTCGGTTTCTTACGGGTGCAGCTTAGGTCAATGCATCAGCTGACAAGCTGTGCTGAAGGTTACGAATTCTATTCTGTAGCCAAAGGATATGATGTTCTATATGTCTGACTAAATTGAGAACCAATCCACTCTGATGTGGGAAAGCTTCCCACTCAGGATGATATTACGGGGAACGGTCAGTGTTCATCCAAAAAACATTACCAGACTGGGGACTTAACAATGTTCCCAGAAAAGAAAGGTAAACAGCTGGACTGATAACTGGGTCATTTATTTGTGCCAAAAACTAAAAAGGGTGTGGATTGCTTTCCTTTTACATCATGGATCATCCAATATCCACGGATATGAGAGGAGTCCAGCCTGACTAAGGAACACTCATAAGGTTTTGTAAGTTGAATCAGAAGGGACATACCCAGTACCAGTAATTCTGACTGATAAGAAATCATACTGCAACAGATGGTTATAAGAATCGTATTACATTTCCTCTAACACCTCACTGTTGGAAAAGCACCACACTTCCTCAGACACTCAGAACTGCAAAAACTAAGCATTTTAAAACAGAGTCGCTTCACTTACTGTACAGAATAAAGTATAAAATAAATAAAAAAAGTTATCTAAAACAAAAACAGCCAAATTCCAAGTTGTAGTTAGAACCCATAAAAATGCAAAATGCCAGCCTCTAACCCCACAAGTCAAAAACTCACCTTTATGGTTTAGCTCCAACTCTGTGTAAATACAACACAGACTGCACTCCAACAATAGATTACTACTTAATTAGGTATACAGTATCTTGTTTTTTTCTGCATGCTTTTCAGTGATTCCAGTGGACAATAAAGAATATTTTTCACACACGAGTGGGCTACAAGCTCAAAAAACACACATAAGCTAATATGTATAACGTTACATATTCAGACTTTATGATTTTCCTACACAAAAATTTTGAAAGGCTGCGTTCGGTTTATTGACATTTCTGATTATCAACATTCAGATAATCAACTCTCTGCTGTAGCTGTAAACTGATATGCTTACAGAAAAAAAAGACAGTACAGCAGACAAACACAATGATGAGAAACTTACAAGTGCTGAAGCTGAGACAACTTGAACATCTTGGGAGGTATCGAAGAAATTCGGTTTTTATTCAGTTTCAACACCTGCAGGGTACCGGACAGATTGTCAAAGCAGCCAGATTCCATTGAAGCTATGCGATTATTGTTAAGATACCTTTAAAAACAAACAAAAAAAGTTATTTATCATGCAATGACAAATATAACAATGCTGGGATTAGATAATCAGCTTAGAAATACTACATCTTGCAGTTTTCTGTAAGAAACTTTATTTTGCACAAGATTCTGACCATTAGCAGAAGTGCACCAATACAAGTTAACCACTACTGAAGCATATTACAGCTTGGTATTACTAGTTTATTATTTTTCTTTTCTGACATAGCCTTGCAACCTAAGGGGGAGGATGATGCTTTCTTGAGTTGTGTCATCCTTTGGATGAAATGTTAAACCAATGTTCCACCTGCATTGAAAACCACACTTCCCATGTCCTTTGTTCATACTTTGCAGTCATTCGGCATTCTTTTAATGTCATGAACTCTCTGACACTGTCTTGAAAAATAGCCATCTTAAACCATGCTTAGTCATTTCACTCTAAACTGAACAGTTTCATTTTTGTCTGCATATTCAAGTTCTGAAACACATATTCATTCCAAAGATTCCAAAAAATATCATCACAATACTTCACAAACTTTTCAGCCACAGCAAAAGTTATTTCACAAAATATGTCTGAATCTAAGTTAAGGACTCTGTCATCTATAATAACATATTGTAATAGCAAAACAAAAGCTGCAATGGAAAAAAATTTGTTTGCTATACTGTACATGTTTATTACTACTCCAGTCATAATTTTATTTCTTACCACTGTATGTCTTTGTCAGCATCTCTCACAGTCACTGCACAAAACTGCTTGTAGCTTATCTCTTGCCACATTAACACAGGATTTAGAAGCAGCAGCTACAGCATCCATACGGTTTTGTCTACCATAAACTGCTATCTTTGTGTCCTTTATCAAGATCATGCCCAAAGAATCAGCTGCTCCAGTGACCAGACTTGTTACCTCATTTCCCCTGCCACCTTGCATTGCAAAAATACTTGGCCATCCGCACAACCACTGCATGCTCAGGGGCAACATTTACATTGGAAATGAAGCCGCGGCTCTCCACTAAAGCTGTCTGCCTACAGATCAAGCATCTTTCCATGCAGTTTACCCATAAAAACAGTACTTCATCTGCTGGCTCACTTTCTTTCTTTCAATAAGTTTATCAAAATGTAACCATCAAACCCAGCTTCTTCAATCTCCATTACTCTGACAAATGGACTCTCATTGCTGCTTTCAACATGTTTAATCTCCTCTCAATGACAGCAGCCACCTTCAGGCACTAAAGAGACTGGGGGGATTTTCCACAGTGCCAAGACCAACCTCCCCATACTCAGTATCATACCACCTGTGGCTTCCCAGGAAAAGAGGACATAGGCCTATTGGGACTAAACCCAGTCAGCAAAAGCATAAATAAAAAATAATGTGGCACATAAGCATATTGTCCCTGCAGCATTACTGCTCACATAACCACAGCACTAGAGAGTAAGAACTTTGATCTGATGGGGAACTATTAAAAGATTGCATAAGAACATCATTTTGCATTCCAGTCGGTGAAGTACCCCCAGCAGTGACATGCCAGCCATGTGTTTTGAGGGTGTCATTCACAATTCCTTACATACAGCATAACAGTGACAGACACTAATATATCAAAGTGCAAAGCCACTAACATGAAATCATAACAAAGACCGCTGCCTATCCAATGTGAAATATACTACTGTAAGCTGTGCTGTCTAGGACTTGTAAAGTACATGCTATCCCCTACATAAGCTCAAAGTCCTCACATCCAGAAAGTAACACAGCATGTTCCTCAAACTACTACTGTACAAAATTAAAACACAGCTTAACCACTCTGCAAACCTCTACACATCTGCAAAAACAACCTGAACAGGTTTGAATATGGAAACAAGTCCTGCATTCTAAACACTCTAACCATGTTATTTAAAGTGCCGTTTCCAATTAAGTACAACTACATGCAAATGTTGCCCTTTGTAGGGCTTCTACAATATGCGTGCTCTGACCAGCTGATCATGCAACATAGATAATGTGTAGAAATATGTTTTACTGATGCAGATCAGCATGCATGTCAAAAGGCACATACAGTCAGCATGACACTTAACTCAGTTATAGTAAAACAGTCCATGGTGGCTACCACCTTAAAATAAGGAGTGGGGGCATGAGGGCATGCTGAGAAAGGTTTATCTGCAATACTGTCCTAATGATGCCACCCTCAGTTCTTCGGTTATGAAGGATGAACCTCAGAATGCCAGACCAAGATGAAGATACAGTACAATTCCAAGTAAAGGGTGCTGGACATTTGAAACAGTCTTCATGAACCTGAAGAGGGAGGGGGTCGAAAACCTTGACAAAACTCAAGCATTTATGGAACACATAGAAGACAAGTCTTTGGAAAGGTTGTTACTTGAGTAGATTCTGTAGATAACCAAACAGAGATGAAAATGGGCAGACTGTTTGAGCCAAGCTATTCTTATCTGCTTTCAAATCTGCTTCTGTAATAACTGCCAAAAGTGGTCGAATACATACTTGGTATATACAGCATAACACACTTCTGAAAAAAATCGTCACAATGTATGCCACACTTTAACCAATATCTCAGCTGAATGTATTATAAACAGTAAATGAAGACAGATCACTAAGTGGTGCTTACACCTAAACCCATACATTCTCATTTAGAAAAAGTTTTGTCATCTGAAAACATTACTTTTATTAGGAAGGCTGTACAATGGGAGGAGTCAGAAGTTGTAAAGGATATTTACTTTTCCAAATGGTGAAGCTACAGGCTTACAAGTAAGAGTATGTGACACCACATACAAAGGCAGACACAGACAAACTCCCAAACACAAGCAGTTCACATTCAAATCTCTGTTACCGATGCAGTTTGCAAAAGTAACTTAATAATGTGCCTTAGTCCTGTGTTATGAAAAGGTCCATAAAGAAACCGGATGAAAAATTAGATGCTATATATCAAAGTGTTCTGCATAAATAAATCATGAACTATGCATACTGCCAAGTCCACAGAAATGTTTATGCATGCTGTATTAAGCCAGACGCTGTCTAAGCTTTCTGAATTATGTACTCTGAGCATTTAAACTTAGGCTAATCTCTTCTAAGACTGGTGCAGAACGAGTGGAAAGCTTATACTCTAAAAGTGCCCAAAACTTATCTTGAAATAATTTACTAAACCCGAGTTTTATACTAGCTTTCAAACACTAGGCCTTCAACCTTTACCCTCACTTACCTCACTGCTCAGTGTATGAAGCTTAGAAGACTTAAAGGGGCACACACAACTCTGAAAACCTGTTCTAATACAATTACTTGTATCACTTAATTAAAAAAATGTTTGAGTTTAAAGTAAACAATATAAAAATGTTGGCAAACAAAAATCACTTTCTCATCCTATCATATAAGAGGGAAGGGCAGTTTCAACATCCTTTTTAACTAGAAAGCCATGCAGCCTGACAAAAGCAAAAGCAGCAATATTAAAACCACCATCCTTATCATGGTGCAGTAAATAGATATTAATTGCCCCCAGCTTCATATCAAATACTCCAAATCACACTATACCACTGGTGATAACTCTGTTTAGTGAAATTACTCCTGTCGCATTTTTCATGAATATTTTTACTTCATAGCATAAAGTAAATCAGAAAAGAACAATTACATACTCTTGCTATCGAAAGACTGCAAAGTTACTTACAAGTTCTTCAGTTGTAGATGAGGAAAAGATTTTGAGGACAATTCCATAACATTATTGTTGCTGAGGTCTAAAGTTTCAAGGGCCTCATATGGTTTTAACTGTTCAGGAAGGATTTCACTGATCTTGTTGCTTGCTCTGTAAAGAAAACATTTTAAAGGGAAAAACAGATAGTTATGCCAAAAATATACATGCGCACAATATATGTGATCATTTTGATAACTCAGTAACAACAGTATAACACTAAATTATTTTCTTCATGGTATACAAAAAGTATACAGCAGAATGGACTTAAAAGACATAATAAGAAATTACATTAAATTATGCCAGTATTTTACTCCCAGTTAAAAGGGATCAATCTCAAACTGCATCCGCTAACCTTGTTTGTGCTAGAAACTAGGTAAAACTCACTCCTGCACGGTGTGGCAAACCTCTGGGATGCTCATCTAGCATACATGCTTTCAGCATACCCCTCCTAAATAACATACCAAGTTCCAAGACACAAGAAACTTGGTCATGTTTGAATCCTTACTGGCAGCACAATTCTGCCTTCCATAAATTACCTAGCATATGAAACTAACAGAAAAAAGTAACATAATCAGGAGGAAGAGCTAAAACTTTTGATTTTTTGAATGAACTAAAAACTACCTATGTGTACACAACATATAGTACGCAGTGAGTTGCACCATACACTACCAGAAAACACGAAGCTGTTACTGGTCTTCTGAACCTTCAGGCAAAAAACTGCACATATTCTCTCATCTTTAAATGACAGAAAGGTTACACAATATGACAAGAACAGTTTCAACAATTCACTGAAGATATGTATAATAATTCACGCAATGAAGAGGGTACGAGTCCTGGACAACTAGAAGCATTCAGATAAAAAGACCACAACACAAAGGAACTAAGCAAGTAAATTCACAGAAAGGCGCACATAACGAAACAAAGTACGCTACTGTAACGTAGTCAGAATGAATATGCATGAAATTCTACTTGTGTTTCACTGTCACCACTGTGTGACGGTGTCATCTTTTCTTGTCAGCAAGGAGTCCATTCTTTATCTCTACCACGTACTGTCCTTATTCTACCAAATCATGGAAAATGATAGTTTGTGAAAAGTGTAGTACCTATATGTAAACAAGACGGTCTTTTACTGTACCAATAAGAAATGTTATACAAAGAAACAAATCAAACCATGGAAAACACATCTTACTGAAGTGGTGAAATTAATCAAAACAATATATCACACATCAGGAATGTGCATGTCTGTGGTGTAAATAAAAAATGCAGCCAGTAACAGATGTAAAATGCGAAAGAAAATTGTTCAATTTACAGTCAGAACAAGTCCCAAGAAATGATTGTGTGGGTACAGTATGTATTACACTTAAGGCAATTTGACAATGGTTATCAAGAAACCGGTACTATAACTACTTATGAGAACTAGTCAACTCTTCGCAACCAAACTGCCTTTTGGATTTAAGAATACATACCAGCAAATGCATCTGTGGTACATACTAAATATATAAAAACTACTGTTGTGCTTGGAAAATTTTCACTATGACAACTTTAACAAACCATACATGAGAATATGATCTGAACATCTTTTTTTTTGGTATCCAAATGTTACATATAAACATTTCTGGTGTTTTTTTTTAACAAACCATGAATTTGTTGGTGAATAAATGTTAAACTTGTATCATTTTGACCAGTAGCCATATATATTATTTACAACTTTTTTCATGGGTAAAAAAAAAAATCTTCATTCTATTTGAGCTGAATAAAGTTTGGTTCAATCCTTTCTAACAGGCTTCATAATTACTGTACATCCAGTGTACTATTCCATTTATGGAAGCTGCTTTTGCACAAGTTTCTAAATCCAGTGACTTAATACCTCTACTATCACACGTTTTATGTGGCAATATTGTATTCTGCTTTAGGTGTCTTTGGATGCCACAGAAATCTTAAAATTTTTTTACTGAAATTATTTACTTGAGTTTTAGTAAGAATGAGAGCAGTGGTTTGAATTGCCCCCTAAATCATCTAAAACATGACCTAGCAGGATGACTTGAGGCACTGGTTATGTGCCACGAGAACAGTGAACCGTAATGGTTATCCCTCTTCATAAGGGTGGACCATCGACTCACCCTACAGAACCCTCAGTCTGACAAGTCCAATATGCAAAGCCATAGAACAAATCATCATAGAAATGATCAACAAAGACACTGGCAACCTACAGACACTGGACCCATCACAGTTTGGTTTTGTTTAGGGAAGGTCTTGCCTACTTAACCTGGTAGACTTCTATGATAGGGTCACCACGGCTATGGATGTTTTGAAAATGGTGCATAGCACCTACCCTGACCTGGCCAAGGCATTCAATACAATACCCCAGGGAGGTACGGTTGACAAACTCTCCAACCTAGGCATAAATCCTTAAATGACTCACTGGACTGCCAGTTGACTCACAGATAGGACCCATGAAGTCAAGAACAGTGAGAAAACCTCCACCAAAAGACTGGGTACAGTGGAGTACTCCAAGGCTCCACGCTGAGACTGCTCCTGCTTAGCATATGCTTCTCAGAAGTCAAGGCTAATGTGAAACCCCTGAGTCACCACGTTCACAGATGAATGTAAATTGGGACCAATCAAATTCCTTCCATGGCACCAACATCCTACAAGAGGGGTGAACACAAACAAATGACTGGTGTGAAAGCCACAGATTAAAACTCAATACAAGTTATTATAGTGTCCTTTGGGAAGTTGTCCACCCAAGCTAATTACTTCATCGATAAAACACCAATAAGAGTTGACACGATAGGAATCTGCAAACATATGCAGACAGTAATCTGGTGTTTCTGGTGTTTGAATAACACGTAACCAAGATAGTAAGAAAACCATTCTATATTGCCCAGCTCATAAGCAAGGACATGGCATCCAGGTCCATAGAAGTTATACTACTACTCTACCTATCGAGTACAGTGCCCCCTTTGGAATGTACCTAACCAGGCATTTGCAACAGCTGGATCACCCTCAAAGGTCCTTCAGCAGGAGAATCCACAGTAATAATACTCTGTCTTGCACAGATCACCTTAAGATCCTATCTCTGTACTCAGTCTTCTACAGGTTTCTGGGAGATGATGTATGCCTTGCTTGTAAGGCATCCTCAGATCCAGCTCTGATGGATCTCTTGCACATCCACAAACAACCAGCACCAGAAACACTAGATCCAAAAACCTTTACTTTGCCTGCAACATAAACAGAACATGCTGGAGGGGCTAATATGTGCCTCAAACGATCTCACTGCTATGGAATAAACTCGCTATCTATGTGAAGCAGAGTTCACCACTGACCCTATTCAAAAGAATAATGTAATCACTGGATAGGAAATCGCAAATTCCCCCTGGTCTTGTCCCCATGTCTCTGATGGACAAAGACTGACAGTAAGTACATTAATTCCCAACTAACATACCACCCCCCCACATAACCCTTAGCTACTTCTTTACTAATACACCACACCAAACGGGATTCCAAGGAACAAAACTGTGTTGGGTTGCACGGCTAGACTTGAAAAGACCCTGGTGGCTGTTAGCTTATTATAAACCTAAGAAACTATGAATTGTACCTAAAAGCTTGGGTAACAAAACCATGTTTATAAGCTGCAATCTTTTTTTGAAAGTATAAATTTGCTTATTCCGCAAATTTGTATTAGCCCGTTTATTATTTATAGAATGTTGCAAAAATGCTTGTATCTAGTTTCCTCCCATGCCTTTTTTAATGCAATTCCCAAGTAATCAAGTTTTTGAGCTCCCTTCCCTTGATTACCTTCTAGACTTGTGCTTGGGTTCTGATAGTTAAGACTTGTGTGTGTGTGTGTGTGTGTGTGTGTGTGTGTGTGTGTGTGTGTGTGTATATATATATATATATATATAGATATATGTATATATATATATATATATATATATATATATATATACATATATATATATACACAGATATAAATATATATATATATATATATATATATATATATTTATATATATATATATATATATATATATTTATATATATACACATATATAAAATTTGTAATGTTAAAATGAAGATGTGAAATAATCTCAAGATTATGAATTACTCTGTGTTTCCACTACTGACGTACTCATGTTAATGGTTACTAAAACATATTAATCATGTTACCACAGCATAAGCTCATTAGACTTGTAACTGACCATGCTCCCAACTTTGGCTCCCTCTCCCAAACAAATGTTTAGAAATCTTGCACTGACTACAGATATTATCAAATTCATGGTATGATGCATGATGTTAATTGGATCAACTTCCTCTTCCAAACAACCATGTTTAAAAATCTTGCACTGAAAACATTGTCAAACATGATTGCTAACATGTGATGCTAGCTTCGTGCCATAGTTCTGTATTCTGAATTCCTCAAACAATCTTTATTATTGACAAACTGATATTCTTGACTTATTTGCATTATGCTTGTTATTGAAAGGTGCTTCTACCTGGGACACAAGTAAAAAAACATCTGTAACCAAATGGACAATCCTGATAAATTAGCAAGTAAATAAATTCAATAAGTCTGCATATGTTTATTGATTTATAACAGCATTTCTGAATTCATCATATAATGTTGTACAAACTGTATTATTTTTATTATTATGTCCAGCTAGTTAGTTATTTTTTGCGGTACATCATAAAAATTGCACTGATAAAACAGTGGGGATTAAAAAGAAAAACTGCATTCATGAAACTGTGGGCAACAAAAGCAAAGAATGAGGTCAATATTGGTATCATTCTTCAGCAACGGTACCCCAAATCAATCCTTCAGTATACATATTCAATGAAATTAACAAGCCTTGTCAACAGACATTAGGCTTTACCCTGAAATACATGCAGTGAGATTCCAGTGGGACTCAAGAGCCCCTCCTCCCAATATAGACTGCATGTAACTCCATTTGTTTCATTCCCATAGACTTCAAGGAGAACTAAATGCAACTGTCATTGTTTTACCCCTCTGCAAAATATGCTCTACCCTGACATTAGTCTGAAACTTCCAGTTCCACCAATAAAGAAACCATTACTTTAAGCAGTTCTAACATTGTTCTCTATCTACATCTGATTCTGTGGTCTCTATGTACATCACTGTAAAATCTTACATTATCATCTTTTGGAATCTGTCATCAAATATGACAAATCATGCCATTCAAAGCTATTATTTAAAAATAAGTGTGTTGCAAAAGGATAACTATCAAATATAAATATATGTGTGCATATACACATATATACACATATATATACACACACACACATATATATATATATATACGAAAAAAACACCTGAATGTTAAATAAATAAATAAAAATTCCAAAATCCAAGCGTCAGCAGAAAAGCAGGTATAATAATGAAGCTGTCCAGTTAAAAACATACATTTATTGGAACAGATAGTAAGGTAAGCACTTTCACAACTAAAATTGCTTCCTCAGACCTCACAAATACAAATACATCACTTCCTTTTAAACATTACAAGATTCAAAATAGCCAATAGAGTCATATTACATCATTTAAAGACATATCCAAATAAAATGTATCAACTGCATGTTCAAATACATACTAGAATAATGCTAAAATATACCAAGTAAAAAAAATAAAAAAATAAAAATTAAAAATTAATAAAAGTCTTATAGTGAGGCTCAACACAGCCTAATGTTTCCTCAGGCTCCTACTCCTCAGTCTTGCCATGATGGCTAAATGATCATTTAATCCTTTCCCTAGATGTGCTTTCAACTTAATAATCCAACTCAACTCCTTATTTTCAGTTCTATTAGAGATGTCACCTAACCTATCACCTTCTGGAACTAGTTCCAATACATAATATTTAAACTGATGTGCTTCACCCATTGTCAGAGTATGTTTCACTATAGCACTATAGGTATGCCCCCTCTTATAACAATAGAGATGGTCTCTAATGCGTTCACGTAGTCTCCTGTTGGTTTTTCCAACATAGAAGGATGAACAGCATATACATCTAAACAAATATACAAGATTCCTGCTATTACAATCAGCTCCCATCCGAAAAATATAAGTTTTCCCTGTGTCTGGATGCTGAAACTCATTACCCTCAAAAATGTGTTCACAGAAGTTACAATGTCCACACTTAACTGTGCTCTGTATTGTTGGCATATTGGGAACTTGATTCAAAGTGCGATAGCAAAGCCTACATTTAAGATTCCTCATGTTCTTATACTGTATACGGGGCTGTTTGCCCACTACTCGAGCAATCTGGGCATCAGTCTGAAGTATTTGCCAGTTCTTTCTTAGGATATTCATTATTGCCCCATTGTCTCGTGTATAGGCAAAAATAAATGGAACTTGATTATTCATCATGGCAGAGGCTTTGTTGTACCTAGTGGGTTTTGAGAGGTATGGTCTAGCTCTAGTAGTCTGCATGGCTGTTACATCCATGCCTATCTTGTGGATCTCATCTACCCCATACCCTCTCTTGGTGAAGTCATTCTTCAGCCTGTCAACCTCTAAGGGCCAGTTATCATCCCTATCAGTTAGCCTGGAGCAGCGCATCGCCTGCCCCTTTATGACATTTTCAAATATGTGGCTGGGATGCATACTGGTCCTATGTAAGTAAGAACGCTGATAGCACTCTTTGGTATATCTGTCAGTGTGTATGCACTCATCATCTCCAATACAAATGGATATATCCAAAAATTAAATTTTATAAGGTGAATATTTCCCAGTGAATCTCAAAAATTCATTGCTGGAATTCATGTAATTAACAAAATCCCTTAGCTCAACTTCATCTCCAGCCCATATGAAATATAAATCATCGACAAAACGTCTATAAAAGACAAGATGTTTCGTCACTAAAGGGTGGGGGAACATATATTGAGACTCCCATTCTGCCATGACCATGCTGGCATAGCTATTGGCACATGGTGTGTCCATAGCTACGCCCAACAACTGATGGTAATATACACCATTAAATAAAAACACATTGTTGTGTAAAATCATATGCAACAAACTGCAAATCAACTCTATATGCTCTACTGAATATGAACTATGTCACCTCAAAAAACCTTTAACCATCAAAATCCATGGTATACTGGGAAAAACCAACAGGAGACTACGTGAACGCATTAGAGACCATCTCTATTGTTATAAGAGGGGGCATACTTATAGTGCTACAGCAAAACATACTCTGACAATGGGTGAAGCACATCAGTTTAAATATAATGTATTGGAACTAGTTCCAGAAGGTGATAGGTTAGGTGACATCTCTAACAGAACTGAAAATAAGGAGTTGAGATGGATTATTAAGTTGAAAGCATATCTAGGGAAAGGATTAAATGATCATATAGCCATTACGGCAAGACTAAGGGGCAGGAGCCTGAGGAAACATTAGGCTGTGTTGAACCTCACTATAAGACTTTTATTATTTTTTTGGCTTAGTATATTTTAGCATTATTCCAGTATGTATTTGAACATGCAGTTGATACATTTTATTTGGATATGTCTTTAAATGATGTAATATGACTTTATTGACTATTTTGAATCTTGTAATGTTTAAAAGGAAGTGATGTATTTGTGAGGTCTGAGGAAGCAATTTTAGTTGTGAAAGTGCTTACCTTACTATCTGTTGTTCCAATAAATGTATGTTTTTAACTAGACAGCTTCATTATTACACCTGCTTTTCTGCTGACGCTTGGATTTTGGAATTTATATATATATACACACACACATACACATGCATATATATCTACATATATCTTTATATATATATATATATATATATATATATATATATAGACAGACACACACAAACTCTCTCACACACACACACACACACAGACACACACATATATATATATGTATTAAATGATTCAGTGAGTGACTGACAGAGGGGCACTTACAACCAAGGCACAGGTTTTTATTACAGAATTAGCACATTTGGATACTATTTCTGAGAACAACAACAAAAAGTCCATACATAAATGTTTAGGAGGGTGCCAGTAACAAATTCAAATAAGAGTCCATAAAAAAGTCCAGTGAGTCTTGGTGGGGCTCAACGAAAGCACTAATGTAGGGTATTGCCATTCTAAGTCAATGGAAACAAGGTACTGAAAGAAACGCTGAGGTGAAGCAAAATCAGCTTTTGGGAATAAACTGTGCATTATGGGGAGGAAGTAGAAGTGTTGGATAAAAAAAGAAAAAAAAAAACATCAATACGATCTCTTCCCCACTGACACACTATAGGAAGGAGAAATTGGAAAATACAACCTATTTTTAGGAATACAGGGGCATTAGTATGGTAATGATGACCAAGATAAAGTTAAAAACTCTTCACTTCTGCCAACAGTTGTCTTTGGGACCCTTCTCATCATATAAAACTCTCAAGAACCTCACAAAAATAACACAGATATAGCTAAAAGACAGATGACACATACAGTAAAAACAACACTTCTAGCCCTATTTATGATTCACCCCAATTTACCAGTCACACCTCTCTGTGGCAAGTGCATAAACCATCAGTATAACAATTCAATGCGTTCTGTGAAGAAATTTCTATTCTGAACACCTCATTCAATCACACAGCACTGAAATGTACAAAGTGTTCCCCACTGTGTGCAGTGAAACTTTAAAGCAGAAAAGAAGCTTGCATTACAAATGGCAAAAAAAAAACTTTCCCTGTGTTTCCCCAGATAAGTCAATTAGATAAATAACACAAACATAAACAAATGCATAGCGCAACCATGAAAAACATGGACACTGGATCACTGCCGCCATGCACATAAAAAGGCACTATCAATAATTTTCCTTATGAAACAGCAATCAAACATTCATGGAATTTATATCTCAGGGATGAAACCTGAATCAGTCAACACTTACTGGACAGCAGAGTAATGAAGGACAGCATCTAACAAAAATACCACTTTATGAAAGTATAGCTACTGTAAAATAAAATGTTTCCCGATTTGTCATTGTGCCATTTGCTGGCTTATTATACCATAAATGTCTAAAAAGAATGTTTGCTCACTTTTTCTGCTACTATTTTTAAAAGCAAGTAACCACAGAAAGAACAGCAATGTTAGCCTATAGCAATATCTGCATTACAGAACATGGCACATCTAATACAATCACCTTAAAAGATGTTCACATACACACATTATACATACGTACATATCTACATATACACACTGACGACTTCAAAATCCTAACTTTTAAGCATGCTTCAAAATGCAATCAGAATTTTGTGGGTAAATTACACACTGTGCCTTTTAAAGCAATATAAATTTACATTACATTTACAAAAACATGCCAGCTTACAATGTCAGCGCTTCCATTCCTTTTGGTGTCAATGCTGCTTCAACCCCAACATGTAAATGCAACATTCATACTAAATGGAAACAAATTACAGAATTTGTTTTTCCAGGTGTCATGACAGCAAATTTTCATGCCAATTAATGCTAAGGGTTAGACAGCAGATTACACAGCTGTTGCTTATATGGTACTGTTTTGTTTATAGGGTAATCACAAATGAGGTATTAAACATGGCAATTACTGGAGTGACTCAAAGCATTCAGCTTTGCAGGGAAAGCACACCACAGTAGAAACCAGCAATTTCCTAAATGCACACCTTCTGAACTGTAATGTGAGTCTTCAGCTATAAACACAGCCCAACAGTACAGGCTTTGTTTGCCAACATACAGAACTGCATTAGACAGAAACCCCTTATAACCTGCAATACAACTACTCTTGTATCTCACATCTACAGGCAAACAGTAAAATTTATTATGGCTTAACAGTAATTTCAAATCAGGGTAAGCCTCTTACTGCTTCAAAATGCCAATTCCTGCATAGTAAAGCTACCTTGCAGTGTATTTCAAAAATCTTGGAAATGTCATTCAAATGGAAACATTTTTCAACACTGCCTAGTATAAAACAGTTTTATGTTTTCTGAAGGAGTTGCACTTACACAAGAATCTTTTGCCTTAGTACCACATCTCATATCAAACTACTCTCCGAACATCGTACATAATATGTAAGAGAAAATGTTTCCCATCCACACTGTGCAGGTAACCCTTCTTATAATTTTTAAGCTATGGTAATTAGTTACCCTTTCTGAATAGTTTTCTGTGGTAAAGTCTAGATTTAACTAGTTTTACACCATATTTTGCACTTCTGCACGAGATGCTTACAGCACCATGATGCACCCCACCCCAATTATTCTAAATATATGTTGCACTGTTTTTTTTTTTTTTTAATAAAATCTTTGTAAAACACCATCTTTTGTATACTGATGTCACAGAGACTTTTAATAAATTTTTAAATTTTAGGTAATGTCAACACAGGAATAGAGTGAGGGTGCAACCACAGAGTTTAATGACCACACTACAGTATGTGTACAGGGTCTACAGATAAATTCCAGTGTTATCCCTACAATAACATGGTGAAGGAAAAAGATATACATGAGTGTATCTTCACACATCACAAAAAAAAAAAAAAACTTCATGAAGCTGTTTAAGAAATTTCCACATAAAATAGGAACATAGGGGGAAGGGAGGAATCGCAATGCTTTTACTACTACATGCTGTAATTCAAAGAAAATGTCTGGCATAAAGAAAAAATACAGTGCTGCTTGGTGAAACTCCGAATATAAAAATGAGTTTAAGCAAGGACTGAAGTACCGCCAGTTTTGCAGCATATAAATACCCATGCTTAAAGTAAAAGAACACAGAAAATATATTTTAAATCCAATGTTGAATTTCTCAATGTGGCGGTATAAATTGATTCCAGCCCTAATACTGGTAACAGTGGCATACATCCTGACACTATCTGTTCTGGACAGACCATTTTATTTGATAACCATTGGCTTGGCCCTACCATATTTCTATGTATCCATTCACACCATTTTAAGCACAGAAGTGAAAATATACTTCCTTCGGCACACTATTTTAGTAGCCCTTAAACAGTAATAAATAAATAAAATAAAAAATAAAAACTGACAGCAGAGGTATATTACTTGACTAGGACTACTTGAGCAAAAGGAAGGTGAAAGTAATGTTACTTGGCAGTAAGTGATTATCAGGGATTCTATTCCATTTCCTAGCTCAGCATCCCTCACCCCACTTGGCCATTTTTGATGTAAATGCAAGTATAAGTGAGGAAGCACTCTTCATTCATATATACTATCTGTTTCGTAAGGAGTTTACCTAATCAAAGCTTTGACTTTGGTATATAAATGAGTGCACCCCCTGCTCCCCCAAAACAAACTACAATCCTTCACATTCATTTTTGCAGCAAATATACATGTGTGTGTGTGTGTGTGTGTGTGTGTGTGTATATACATATATATATATTTTTTTTCATTAACAGGTTACAGTAACAATCTGTTTCCTGTGACTAGGCAAACAAAACAGTACACTGCAATTTAATAGGTCTGTCATGTGGCTTTGTACTTAGTGTGTGCAGCCACTGCAATATACCCAGTGGGGGAGGGGCACCACTGCACCATCCTGCTACAGGACGGGATTACCAATGTACTTTGATGTGTTCCTGAAGTTCACATGATCACCCCCTCAAATATGACAAAGTAAATGAAACAACACATTTTTCTTGTACTGCTGCCCGCAATGGCCATTCACATAATTTAGAAAATAGTCCTAGATGTATATCGTAGTGACAGAAAAAAATGCTTGTCTATTTATTTTTTTTCGAAGGCAGCTGAGTGGTCAACTCTTGAGCACATTCTTGTCTGTATTTCTTTAAAAGATGTTAAATTGTTTAAATTAGTAGCAGTTTCCTAACTATCCATTTGTACTTCAGTTGTTTTACAAAAGAAAATCAAGTTGTATGTATACAAGACAAAATTTAATTGTACATACTTTTATGGAAAAAAACAACATATTTGGTAACATTTAACACACTCCTACTGAAAATTATACAGGAATAAAACACTACTAATGTTTATTGTGTTGCCTATTTCATTCCAGTTAATATCTAGTGTGCCCTGTTGCAGTACTGAAATACTTCATAATAATAAAGTAGATAGCATAGTTAAGGCCTTTGAAGTAAACGCAGATGACCACAAAGGAAGCTTAATGACACAATACTATGGTTTATAAACAAGCATTTTACTAGTGACTGCTGACAGGTTAGTGTAATTCTCAAGTTCCAAACCTTCAATACTCCTGCATAATGTAAATCAGCATAAGGGATTTAACCTCGATTTGTGCCACCTATTATTGCATAGCATGGCGAAGTGCAAATGGACATTCCATTATAATCCATTTTCTCAAGGGGTGACTCACTAATGAAGGTGGCTGCACAGTGCTGGCCATAATACAAAACCATACTGACTAACCAGTAAAGATGCTCACTGATGGAGAACAGGATAGATATGTTCGTAGTGAGTGGGCTACTCATACTTTTGACTGCTCCCTTCAACACCTGTCCATGCAGCTGCACGGAGTGTGTGCCACACTATACACACTAACACAAGCACTTCAGCACCATTCTTCTTTGTGGGCAGTGTAGTATAATAGGCCATCTGTTATGCCATACATCTCTGCAGTAGAATTTTCTTTAATTACTTGTGCTGTGGTAAACATTATAAATACATAAGCATAACTGCATTCCTATGGCACTGGCTACAAAAACAAGATGTTGAATAAAACTGACATGCTGAAGGGGAGGACAGCACTCAGTATTCCATTATGTAAAGATGTTGTAATCCTACACAGAGACATCCTTCAGTCTGATGTGATTGTGCGTTCATGCGTATGTATGTATATGTGTGTGTGTGTGTGTGTGTGTGTGTGTGTGTGTGCGTGTGTGTGTATTTTTATATATATATATATATTTTTATATATATATATATATATATATATATATATATATATACACATGTATATATATATATATATATATATATATATATACACACACACATAGATGCAAATTTCTGTATCTCTGAGTGTATAACAGGGAAAAAGAGAGAGAGACAGAGATGTCATTTGTTAAATATTGAAAGCCTGTACTTTTCTGTTAATGCACTGAAATTTTACAACATTCAACTCAGCTTCTGAATGCTTATGCAGCTTTGTGGGATGGACAGCCCCCTAACCATCCCAGGATGAGACCAACAAAAGTCATTCCTTATCTGTGATTTTACCAAGTTAACAAAAAAATATAAAAAGCTACACAAGTTAAGACTGCACTAATCATTTTAGCATGACAATCTTCCCTCAAACTTAAGACTATTTGATGCCACTGGATACCAGTGGGTCATGCATTCCACTGACATAAACAGTGTAAATCAGAGCACAAACCACAACTTATGCTAATCCCAGTGCAATCATCTTATGGCACCATGCATTAATAACTGAATTCTAATGGTACGTTATCCCCTTAGGTAAGTAATCTAGTTCTCTTTAAGAGATGCAAACCTTTGCCTTGTCAAGCCCTGCTACCATCACTGTGGTAAGAGCTTCTCTCAAGCACTTAAGCTAGCTTTTCAACAACTTTGTTCAAGCTACTAAGGATGCACCACTTGCAAAACTATAACTTTGTAGTTCTAATTTTCAGATGCAATCCACACAGACTGGAACCTCCCTATCACAACCAAATGCCACAGTGACATTCCCTGCATCTCGCATAGTTTTTTTCGCATTTATGTATGTCTACATGTATAGTGCATATAAAAAGTGTACATACCCCTGTTAAAATGTCAGATTTTTGTGATATTAAAAAAATGAGACCGCAATAAATCATTCCAAAACTTTTCCCACCTTTAATGTGACCTATAACCTGCACAATTCAACTGAAAAATAAACAAATCTGTTAGGGGAAAACATAAAAAAATAAAAAGTACAACAAGCTGATTGTGTAAGTGTGCATACCCTTAAATTAATACTTTGCTGAAGCACCTTTTGATTTAATTACACTAATCAGTCTTGTTAGGTACACACCTGCCATCAAATAAAGAGACTTTGATTAATCCCAAATAAAGTTCAGCTGTCCTAGTAGGACTTTCCTGACATTTACTCAGTTGCCTGCTACAGCAAAAAATATGGTTTGCAGAGAGCTTACAAAGCATCAAAGGGATATCATTGTTGAAAGGTATCAGTTGAAAGGTATCAGTCAGGAGAAGGGTACAAAAAAATTTCCACAGCATTGGATATACCATGGAACACAGTGAAGACAGTCATCAAAAAAGTGGAGAAAATATGGGACAACAGTGACATTGCAAAGAACTGGACGTCCCTCCAAAATTGATGAAAAGACAAGACGAAATCTGGTCAGGGAGGCTGCCAACAGACATACAGCAACACTGAAGGAGCTGCAGGAATCTCTGGCAAGTACTGGTTATGTACTACATGTGACAACAATCTCCCGTATTCTCCATATGTCTGGGCTATGGGGTAGGGTTGCAAGAAGGAAGCCTTTTCTTACACAGAAAAACATCCAGGCCCGGCTAAAATTTGCAAAACAATACATCAAGTCTCCCAAACACACGTGGGAAAATATGTTATGGTCTGATGAGACCAAGGTTGAACCTTTTTAGCCACAATTCCAAAAGGTACACTTGGCACAAAAATAACACTGTATCACCAAAAGAACACCATCCCCATGGTGAAGCATGGTGGTGGTTGTATCATGCTTTGGGGATGCTTTTCTTCACCTGGAACTGAGGCTTTACTCAAGGTGGAGAAAATTATGAATGGTTCCAAATACCAATCACTTTTGGCCCAAAACCTTCAGGTGTCTGCTAAAAAGCTGAAAACGAAGAGGAATTTCACCTTTCAACATGACAATGACCCCAAGCATACATCCAAATCAACAAAAGAATGTCTTCACCAGAAGAAAATTAAAGTTTTGGAATGGCCCAGCCAGAGCCCAGACCTAAATCCAATAGAAAATATGTGGGGTGACCTGAAGAGGGCTGTGCATAAGAGAAGCCCTCGCAATCTGACAGATTTGAAGTGCTTTTGCAAGGAAGAGTGGGCAAATATTGCCAAGTCAAGATGTGCCATGCCGACAGACTCCTACCCAAGAAGACTGAATGCTGTAATTAAATCAAAAGCTGCTTCAACAAAGTATTAGTTTAAGGGTGTGCACACTTATGCAACCAGCTTATTGTACATTTTTAATTTTTTTATATTTTTTCCCCTAACAGATTTGTTTGGTTTTCAATTGAATTGTACAGGTTATAGGTCATATTAAAGGTGGGAACATTTTTGAAATGATTTGTTGTGGTTTAATTTGTTTATATCACAAAAATCTGGCGTTTTAACAGGGGTGTGTACACTTTTTATATCCACTGTATGTATGTATTTTATCTATGCATTTATGTACTTGTTTGCTTACTGAGTAAGTGGACTGGGATAAATGCTCATTTTAGCCATGATCTGGGCTCAGACAGCAAAAACTGAAAATAAAAGATGTCGTGACATGTAGCACTAATACAAAGCATAACATTCAAACAATACAACTACAGAAAACTTAGGAATCTTGTTATACAAATCCAAAACTTTGACAGGAAAGTCAGCTGAATACTCTGCGCGATCATAAAATATTACAGTGAAGGTTTTGATTTGAAATACCATCAATCACAACCTTTGAAACTTGAAGACGCTTCTTTATCAAGTCCAGTGGAAGCAGGCAAAATTGGTCCCATTTTATAGCAAGAATCCAGAGGTTAAATAAAATCCCTGCTCCCATTTCATAGCAAAAAAAAAAAAAGCACATTGCATTGAAACCACAAAACATCAAAACTTATTTCACAGAAAATGACAAGCTTTTTTTGGCAAGGGGCAAGCTTCACCACACACACACACACACACACACACTCTCACACACACACACACACACACACACACACACACACACACACACACACACACACACACACCGCACAACCATGGAGAAAACAGAACTAACAATACAGAATTACATCTGGTACATATATACAAACCTGTAGATATTGAGATACATCTTAATAGTAGATGCTACCAAGGACATAATACTGATTAACACTTATTTGCATTATAATTTCTATGCACCAAAACCAAATGAAAAGCCATTTTCTACAGACTAACACAGTTTTCAATCAAATGTGATCTTATCATTTGTCTTTTAGGGTATCTTAACTTCCGATCAAGTGCCAAGATATTGAATGACAGACAAACAAACCTATGATGATGAATGTCCATCTCAATGAACAGCCAAGACATCAGTAGCAGAAAATCATGAGCAGCCAAGATATTTATTTATTTTAACATTTCTTAACTGTGAATGTCCAACTTGGAACAAGCCAATTTTCAGTGAAGGCCCGGGGAGAAACGCTTCAGATGCATGTCTTTGTAACGTGGGAGGAAACCGGAGCACCCGGAGGAAACCCACACAAACGCAGGGAGGACATGCAGACTCCTCACAGAAGGCACCCCAGCCACGAATTGAACATGAGAACCTCTTGCTGTGAGGCGACAACGCTACCGGTGCACCACTGCATCATTCAAGCAGTGGAATATTGTTTTAAGTCACAATGAGAAACACAATGCCTAACCACAGCCACAAACACACTGCCTGATCTTGAAGCAAAAACAAAACAAATTAAATAATAAAGCAGGTAACTAAAGAAGGAAATAGCAGCAACACAGACGCCCTTTATCAACAAACACAGACGCCCTTTATCAACAAACACAGACGCCCTTTATCAACAAACACAGACGCCCTTTATCAACAAACAAAGTCCACATCTGGAGAAGCACAAAGTCAAAGTGTCATCCCAGCTCTGCGATCATTTTATCAAATGGCAGCATTTACTGGCAAAAATGGGGGAAAAAAGACACACTAGAGCTTTACAGGTTTCAAACAGCTGATACAGGCTTCTTCAGTCTGTTGTGGGACCCATTACACCATAGGGCAGTTCACCGACATCCACTGCAAACATCTTACTTAACCTACATGTGTGCAGACCCTCTACCACCACCTGAATATCTTCTATGAATTTACTGTTGATGTTCCTCTGCCAAAATCTTGGCTGTTTGTGATGTCCTGCTGCCAATATCTTTGCTGTTCATAGAGGAAGATGTTCAACATTGTACACTAGCCAATCTGTCATTCGATGTCCTGGAACTCAATCAGAAGTCAAAAAGCCTTTTTTTTTTTTTTAGCTCAAATGAGTTTTTGATTAAACGGGCCATTATTTTTGTTTTTAGATCAAATGAACATAAAAAAAAAATTACTACACAAAAAACTGGTACTTCATGAGTAATGAAGCTGCTTTCTGAGATTCTTTAGAATCATAAAAAAGAACCACAGACTGTAAACAAACACTGTTGAAACTTGAAAGTAATCAAGCACTTATGACTTGTTTAAAAATCTACAATTCTTTACTGAAAATAAAAGATATTAAATAAAGGAGTCCTTTCGTCCTCAACTGGGGCAGATATAGACAGACGTGTCTATATATGACTGTATCACGTAAGGTCTACATACAAAATACTGAAGCACAAAATATTAAACAGAACATACCAAAGACACAAAACCTTGAATGAACAAAATAATGAAACCAATAACAATGAATTCTGACAAATAGTCCTATCATTTAAAAATACAAAAAAAGTATTTTTTGAAGGGGGGCAAAAGCTCCCATTCACCCGATGTGGTGGGCAAGCTCTCCAAGCTTCTAAACTTAAATATACCAACTCCATGGTCAAGTCTACTCGGAGAAGGGGAAAAATATTCCTTCAGAACTTAATCATGGATTTGCACACACAGAAACAACTGCAGCAGAAAAGATTCCTGTAATGCATCCACACAACTCCAAACACACATGTTCATACACTTACAATCTTCCAGTTACACAATAAAACACACTGTGCAATATAAGCTATTACATCACATCTGTGTTGCAAACATAAGGTTTGCAATTACTTGAATTTTTTTGGCTAGCAGGAGCCCTTTATTTAGCGTTACTATATTTGTTCAAGCTACAACATAGTGTTACAAGTCCCTTACTTACATGATACAATGTAACTGGCACTCCCTTCAGCATTCTTACCATTTGCACGGAAGAGCAGTCTATCTTCTGTGGATTTGTTCTATACTGTTTTAAAAAATGGTCATCCTGTCTGCATTACACTTACACACAAAAAATACTCACAGACACACACTACAGTTACTGTTGCAGGAGTCAAGCAATTTATAGCAAGGCATTTTATTAGTATTATTTCACTAGACTTACAAACTGCAAAAATCAGACTGCCTAAACTTCAACAAACACAGCAACAATCTTAAAAGTTATAATCATACTACCCACCAAATATTCAACAGTTATCTGAACATATATGCAAATTATTAATCAGTACTTGTGAAAGCCCCGCAGACTGCAGTGGTGGTGCTGTGGTAGTGTTGTCGCCCCACAGTAAGACGTTGCCCTGTTCGATTCTCAGCTAGAGCGTCTTCTGTGTGGAGACATGTGTAAATGGGTGTACCTTCGTTGAAGGTTGTGCATCAGAGCTGGCAACTCGGCACGTAAAAATCTACTGCCAATCATTGGCGGCCCGGAGTTCCGCTGTGGCGACCCCTAACTGGGAAAAGCCGAAAGACACAACAACAACTTGTGAAAGCCCCGCAAGGAACACAAAATATTTTTCAGACAATTAACAGCCATCAAAAATAAATTCTGCTGGTTGCCAACAAATACATTTTTCTTACATTAAAAAAAATCTGTTCAGCTGACTTCCAGGGCTAAGTGACTGGGGTTATAAACTGGGCTCGAAGCAAGGTATACAGAAAACCAAATCATAGAAAAACAAAGTTGTCCACTAATCTTAAAACTAGCACCATTTTATTAGAATGGTTCTACTGCTCCTGACCTTGCTTCTACATATTGGACTAAAAATGCAGATTGCTCCAAGTGAAGGATCCTTTTATACCTTTTTTATATCTGACAAAACAATACCTACCATATGCCACTTGGCTAAAACTCACTGACCATTTATTTATTTTATTTAAGTTTTAATACCTGATGTCCAACTAGGTTACAGTCCATTTTATTGTCAGTGGAAGCTTGGGCTGAAAGGATCTAAAAACTTTCTAAGGTGATGAGCAAACAAGTTATTAATGATTAAGAGAAATAAATAAATACAATGGATACATGAATGTCTGTAAGTGTGAATGCGCAAAAATGCATACAAACAGTGTTTCATAACTATGTAGTTTTAGTAAGTCTATGAAATAAACATTTTATATTCATTTCCTAACTCTCTTATAAGCTGGCTTGTTAAACAGGAATTATTTTACAAACTGCAAAGCTGTCTGGCAAGGTAAATCCACAAGGAACATTACAAAGGCTTGGGCTTCTATGCATATGTCCTCAAGACCCAAGAATCAAGACTGTTTTCAGAAATGCTGAGACCTAAAATCCCAATTCAACTGCAAGCACAGCTAAACCTGGCAGGAAATGCTGCACAGGTAAGTTTGAGACATCAGGCTCCAGTCTGCCTGTGAGTAGGGAATAACTGTCAGCACATTCTAACGACTTCATACCTTTCGCTCAAGAGTCACTAATCTCCAGGCTTTTCATCTAGGGCACAGCAATAGAATACAAAGTCACCATTTAACTCAGAAATCACCTTTTCAGAAATATTCAGAAAGTACCAGACAGCAGTAAAACACATTTGCACAACACTACAAAAAAAGGTCCATCCTCTGCTGCAACTGTCCCAGATAATATAATGCTGCAACAACAAACAACCCATCAGTCAAAGAGGTCAGAGATCATCCAATGATTTGACACACTGCCTCAAACAATTTATTTCTCTTGGGAAATCAAAATAGAGCAAACAATCTGTCTCATATCTGTTTACTGGAAAACCCACTTAACACCCTCAGGAGTGGGATTTTAAGTGTTCTGATGTAGTAGTCATCTTAGATTTAGGCACCCAAAGTGTACTCCTTCTACTGATCACACTGTGTAAGAGAACTATATCAAGAAAATCAAAGTGCAAAGCCTAATCTAATGCATCCAATCAACCTTTATCTGACAAAAACAATATGGTCCTTAGCAAAAAATAAATAAATAAATAAAAATGTAACACAAGATTAAAAAAAATGAAACATATTCACATGACTGTAGAGACAGGAGCTATTTCATACCATATTAGCACTAAAGAAATGGACAATTATCTTCGCACAAAAAAAATTTCTCTGAAGCATAGTCTAGTTATTATAAAGTAAAAAGACCTACAAAAGATTAAATTTGTTTAAATTTCCACACTGCTCCAAGTAACTTTCATGCAGAGTTGCTGAAAAGACAAAAAACACTGGCTATGAGAAATGCTAATGCCGATGTCCCCTTGCTGGAATCATCTTTCCTAAAAAGGCACCTGGTAGCACAACAGTCAAGTCAGCAGTACTTAACAGAGCTTTATGATTAAATTTAAACAGTTTTTTTGTCTGTAATCATCCACTTTATCTGGTAGAAGGCTAAGTTGTACAAACCTTTTAAACTTGTAGCTCTCAGGTGTCTAAAAGAGGTACATGAAGAAAGCACAGGTAATAAACATAAATGATTAGAGGTCTGTCTACAGCTATCAGCATTGCAACTCATGCATATCACTCTGTCATACTCAAATGTATATACATCCTGGGCATTGTTTCTCACAATGCCCATCATTTATATAAAAGAACTGAAGCATGGTCATTCATCATGTGGAAAAGTTCATCTTGGAACAAAAGATCAGGTGACAGTCGAAGCCAGGGGGGGCTCATGGCTGCAATAACAGAGACTCATGTTCTCACTATTCACATAGCACCCAGGAAAAAAATATCATTACAGTCCTAAATTTTAAAAATAAATACAAAAAGATAAACAAAACAGTAATGCAGGGCAAACAGTCATTCAAAGGACAGCTGTAAAACTAGCTTTGCATCTGACACTGACTAATCAACAGCTACACTGGCTGTTGTGACATTTAAGGGAGGGACAGGGACTTTGTAAGCATAAAAAATTCTATATGTATGTACATAAAGCAACATTTCACAAGCAGAAATTTTCCTACAGAAAATTATAAGCAACATACAAGTCTAAGTTAAATCTTTGCAGAAGTGCACTGGCACAGTTCTAGATGGAAACAGGACTGAGAAGACAGGTAAAGGGCATTCCCAAGACACCAGTTAAATGGCACTGACTGTGAACAACCATAAACTAAGTTTCATGTTGATACACAGGCATTCAGCTGAAGGAATGTGTATTCACAAACTTTGGTCCAGAATAACAGATAACTGCTAAAGTTACGAGCCAGCCATTTTTCCAACAATCTCTCGAAAGGAGACATGTCATTTCCAGAATGGAATCAATCATATCTACACTGCAAAATTAATTTACAGCAGTTAATTCCTATAAGGACAGAAACAATAAACAAAACATAATGAGAAAATTTACAGGAAAAAAATAACTAGAATTACCACAACTCAGGAGGGATAAAAACAAGGGTGCAAGACCAAATGAAACTTATTTTCCCTTTTTTTTGGGGGGGGGGGGGCACATAAATCATAGACAGCATAAGAAAAGAGGGACAGTGAAAATTCAATGCAAGAAGTACGTTATACACTTGAATATATTTATGAAATCTTTTTCTTTTTTTTTCTCTTCACTTACAGATGAAGCAGAAAACAGCAGTGTGAATGTACTGGCAAAAGACAGGAGTGCGTACTCTGCAAAAACTCCAAAAAAAAAAAAAAAAAAAAAAACAAGACTAAATGGGCTGCATCTCAGAATAAAGAACAGCGACTCTAGAAGAACCATACAGCCCCAAACACCCACTTTGTTTGGGTAGCCATTTGAAATGTCATGACCCACTAGACTGACTCCTGAAACATGGAGTCTGAATGGCTAAAAAAATTACTTTTATATACCAAATCCAATATATCCATTTGCCAGAATATTCCCTTTTCTATGAGGTATGGCCATCTTGGAGTTGGTATGTATAAGTGCAGGGTGTCTGGAGGGCAAGCCCCCCTCCCATCGGGTGGTGCAGGGGGGCTTTCCCCCTTACAAAAAAAGAAGTTTAAAGGAGGACAACAGTGCTCAAGATTTGCTCCTCTCCTGAATTTGCAATCTTTTTTTTCAGTCTGTCAGCACTCAAAAGTGTGTGTGTGTGTGTGTGTGTGTGTGTGTGTGTGTGTGTGTGTGTGTGTGTGTGTGTGTGTGTGTGTGTGCGTGTGTGTGTGTGTGTGTGTGTGCGTGTGTGAGTTTCTGCAGTTTGGGGTTAAACACTTGACTGACACTTGGTTATAGACAGCAATGCATTGTGGATCTAAAGAAGGAGGTTACAATGATGCAGTATCAATGGAAATGGAAACAGGACTTGGAAAAAAGGCAAAGGGCACCCACAAGACATGCAATTTTTACTTACCCTGCAAGAAAAACAAGTTAATAGAGCAGATAAGAACTGCTAAATCTAGTACATCTGTCAATCTCTCGTATGCAACAGCCACACATTTTGGGTTAATATGTATTCTTCATTCTAACAGTTTCATTGCCCTTGTTCTGTTTATACCTCTGCCCCTCCCCAAGCATCCTACTGGCAGTCACTCATCCTCAACATAATGTCAAGCTGCTTTCATGATATTTAACCCCCAAGTTCCTTCCCCATATTGTAAGGTTTACAGTTCACCATATCATTTGGTAATCTTCTAGAGGACTGTTGTACAGCAACAGCATGGCTTCTTCATAATGCATCTGAAATTCTGTTCCCTAGTGCACTACTTGCACTAATAAATTTTGCCACTTTCTTTTCTGCCATTTTAAAGAAAGTGCTCCACCCTTTTCTTCATGAGGCAATCCCTTTTTTAACGATAATAAAGTAGGAGGGGGGCAAAGTTAATAACTTCCCAAGAAATCTCAACATAAAATGCATCTTTCACCTGAATCACCAATGCAAATGTACTTCTTGAATGACCTAGACCACCTCTTTAAATTTTTTGTAACAAAAAAGCTGGCCTCTTCACTCTCATTAATCGCTTTCCAGTGTTTGTGTGTATGTGTATGTGTGTGAGAGAGAGTGGGACAGCAGGAATCGCCCTTTCCTGCTTGCCCTGTCACAGCCCAACAATCTCTATGAGGCTCTGAACAATCACTTTCAAGTTGTACTGTATTTAACAAATGGTCCTAATATTCAAGTTGGAAGTTCACCAAGTGTGGGTACATTCAATCAGCAAACCGAAAGCTGAGAAACTGTTTCAGACTGTTACAGCAACACATTTGGGGCTCATGTGCCAAAAAGGATTTGTCACGGTAAATGGAAAATTTCCACACAGGTCTAAAATAGGCTTTGTCCAAGAAATTATATATTTCACATTCAAGATGCGGTCAGAAAAAAATGGTAATTTACAAAATTTCAAGTGTCAATGATTCAGGACCAATATTTCTGAATAACAATCTTAACACCCCTCCCTCAAGAGCTGTGGTGGTTACACTGCTGAATCCCAGCTCAAAGAATGGGGAGATGACAAGTTACCCATACAAAAGAGAACCTTCACTGTAGAAGTGCTTAACAGCAGCATCACAGTTCAAAAAATATTTGTCCTAAATACTGAAACTGCCAGAACAATGAGAAACCCATATGGCAAAATAAAATCATATGAGTACTGCAGATGATTATTTATTTAAGTGAAATGGCCTACTTCAGACCATTTCAGTTGGGATGTATGCTAAAGATGCAAACTGCCATCTACTACTGTACAACTTCATGCATGATTGTCATCTTACAGCCGTTTTCATAAATTCACTCCTGGCCAGTTATTCTAACCAGGCCCCAGCCGTTTTCATAAATTCACTCCTGGCCAGTTATTCTAACCAGGCCCCAGTGATGCCACTCAAGTATTACAGAGTAAGTCAGCTTGCCAGTTCTGCAAAACAACCTACACGTCCCCTAGGGTAGGGCCCCCTTCCTTCAGCGCAGCTCTCTGAGCGCTGCTGTATACTGCCTGCCAGCAGTAGCTTGTCTCCACATGCTCATTCAGCTATGTGCTTATGCACAATTGTCAATGCATTCTCATAAGCTCTTGCTCCACAGGTGCAATACCTTGAGCTTCCACTAGGGATCAACCTACAGCTGCCTTTTTCTTCATTGGCTGGGCTTGATGGCACCATGTGCTCACTCTGAAGCTTAAGACCAAATCACAGCACCCTGGTTTATGGTACTGTACACTACAAGTTATCCTTACATCAAGGAGCTACAAATCCACAAACAAAACTTAAAACAAAACAGGCAAAGATGCCAGTAAATTATCTGCAGTATATTTAACAAACTACCTCTGCAATGTGACCCAGAACCACTCTGCTGGTGATTTTGTCTAGTAACAAGCGGTCACAAATGTTGGGATATTTCTTAATTCCTTTTGACATTTAAAGGTGTAGGGTATTTAATAAATTCCTCAGAAACCAGATTTTCTAATATGATGACATTTGATAGACTGAGAAATGTATAATTTTTGTAACTAACAGAGTAGCTATTGATTGAATTTTTTCACACTGAACTCTGAGTAAGATTTTACTTTTAGATTTATCCTATCTGATTACATACTTTACAGATCATTGGTAAAACAATGAGTTTTTTGTGACTACACAAAGTACAATAGTGTTAGCATTTTTTTTTAATCGCTGGCTTTTATTTCTGTTTTTCACGACAGTTAGAAAATGCCACAACAGCAGCACATATTTAATTTGGCTCCTTTTATCTTCTGGTCTGAGTGTGATTGTGTGTGTGTGTGTGTGTGTCTGTGTGTGTGTCTGTGTCTGTGTGTGTGTGTGTGTGTGTGTGTGTGTGTGTGTGTGTGTGTGTGTGTATGTGTGTGTGTATGTGTGTGTGTAATCTTGCTAAAATGTAAAATGTGCACATCTTGAAAACCACTAAGCCTCTTTTGTAATGAAGTCGACAGAATTACAAAAATTGATTCCATCTGTAGTCTGTACTGCAGTGCTGTAGAAAGGCTATAGGACAGTAAAGTCATGCTTATATAGTCTGTTTTGCTTTGAAAACACTTAGGATGTGACTTGATGGATATTCCTTATGCCAAGTTATTGTTCTGCAACTGTATAATCATATTATATTGCACCTTGTCAGTTGATAAACAGCAATAAAAGTTAGTGTTTTTTTTCTTTTATGAAGTCTGGTACAATGTAGTAATCAGTATCTGACCCTAAAGAAACTTGCTATTCATTGATTTCCCATCCAAAGACATATTTCAGAGTCTTTTTGAAGTATGTTTGGATAAAGAAAAATAAAAAAAGTGGCATGGAGACAATTTTTTTATTTGTTTTGGAGCAAAAAATCCTACAGTTGAACATCAAGTTGGTGTGCAGGCAATGTTGTGTTTCAAAAATACCAATTAAATGACCTTTTTCAGATTGCTGTCACAGTTAGGACACAACAGCCTCAGACTAAACATTCATCTGTTATCTATTAGATGGTTTTGTACTTTTGCCCCTTAATTAGCAATATTTTGTCCTTGAATAAGTTAATTTAAGGGTCACTGTCAAATATGTGCCCTTCACTTTTCTCTACTTGTAGAGTCGCATGTTGCTGTGGCCTGCTGAATAAATAGCTTAACATTCATGGCATTTTTTCAGCCAATCTTACTACTTACTGATTGAGAAAAAATTAAAGTTATCCTTTTGAAGATATGCACCCAGTGTTACTTTAATTTATAATGTTTGGTGTACGTCTCATAACTTGTGTAACAGAATAGTATACAACTGTTTAATTACGGTCTGTTTCTTTAACTATCTCTAACAATACTTCTAAATGTTTTGGCCTTGCAACTGAGATAGTCAGAGACTGTTCCACAGTAAATGTAACTGGAAGCCAAAAGTAACACATTCCACAGCTAGTAGTAAGTTTTGTACATATCCCCCACTGTTTTGTCTTGAAAGCTGAATCCGTTTAACTAAAAAGAAAAGTTGTGTAAAATCTTACCATAACCATGGATTCCTTCTCTTCCATGTTGCAGTATTCTGTACAAATGGGTTTTCTCCTATTGCTACCAAACTGTCTGGCCAGTATACAAAAGATTTCAGTCACTGTATGGTGCGCTGACATGGCGAGCAGAGCATGGGCTATAAAAGTGACAGCTACACTCACCAGACCTCAGAAATGAGTGTCCTAGTTAGAAGCAGTCCTTATAAGGGTAATGCCAGTCCTGTGCCATCCAAAAAGGGAACTGCCATATAACAGGAGTGGTAGGTGGGTGGGAAGGAATACTGCAACATGAAAGAGAAGGACATCTATGATTATGGTACGATTTTACACAACTTTTCTATGTCTTTCTACTCACATGTTGCAGTATTCTGTACATATGGACGAGTGCCAAAGCTCACCGTGAGGAAGGGGGAGGTGGCCTAGTAGAATCTAGCCCTAGAAATGTGGTCTAACATGTGATGTTTGATGAAGGTATGCACAGAAGACTAAGAGGCTGCTTCAAATATAGTGGAAGTGTCCAAACTCCTGAAGAAAGCCACAGAACAGGTCATTGCCCTGGTGGAGGGTGCTTTGACAGTACCTTGCAGGGATTTCCCATGGTGTTTGTAGCAAAAGGTAATAGCTTTGGAAATCCACATTGAAACTGTTTGTTTAGATACTGATTTTCCTAGGGCCCTAGGGTAGAAGGAGACAAACAGTTGGTCAGCCTGTCTGATGGACCTGGTTTTATGCAGATAGAATTTGAGTTGTCTTTGCACATCCAGGGAATGAAGTACTCTCTCACTGTCTCCCTGTCGATTGGGGCAGAAGATGGGTAGGTGGATGGCTTGGTTTAAAGAAAAGTCATTAACCATCTTGGGCATGAAAGAATGGTTAGTTCTAAGAGTTATCCTGTCTGTGTGGAATATGAAGAAGGGTGGAATAGCCATCAGGGCTTGCAACTCCGACACTCTTCTAGCTGAGGTCAAGGCCATGAGGAGAACAGTCTTCCATGTGTAATGTTTTAGGGAAGCTTCCATGTGTAATGTTTTAGGGAAGCTTTGGCAGCTGGCTCAAATGGGGGAAGTGTGAGCTTCTCTAAAACATAGTTCAGTACCCATGGAGGGGGGAGGGCTTCCTTGGTAGCCTGAGATGAAGTACCCACTTAAGGAACAGCTTTGCAGTTAGTCTGGAAGCTAAGGGGGGATCCAAAGGGAGGCATGCAAAATGGCAGACAAATAGGTCTTAATGGATGAGAATGCTAACCCTGTCTGCAAAAGTTCACACATGTAAGACAGTACTAGAGGAGTCTCGCTTTGCAACGGGTCCAACTGCCTTTGGAGACACCATATGGAGAATCTTTTCCACTTTGATAGGTAAGATTTCCTGGCCTCCTGCAGGACAGTGAGCACTTCCTCATTGTAAAGGTGTCTGAAAAGGATTAGAATCCTATCACCTACAGAGTGAGGTAAAGAGATTGCCACTGTGGGCTCATTTGGGTTTCCTTGTGTTGTGTGAGAACGTCCACTCTGAGGGGTAACTTGTGGTGATTGCCTTGGATAGCTGAAAGGGGAGTGAGAACCAATGCTGTCTTGGCCAATAGGGAGTCACCACCAATATTTTTGGTTTGTCTTGCTGGATCTTCAGCAGGACCTTTTGAACAAGGGGGGAGGGGGGGATACATAGAGAAATATCCCCCTCCAGGAAATTGAAAAGGCATCTGCTGTCATAGCCTGTGGTTCTCATAGTCTAGTGCAGGAGGAGGGAAGTTGCCTGTTGATGGAGGAGGCAAACAGGTCTATTTGAGGTGGACTCCACTGGTGGACCAGGTTCAGGAAGACATCCCTGTGTAGCATCCATTCCTATGCATTCATCATGGATCTGCTGAGGGAGTCTGCCTGAGAATTCTGTTGGGAGGGTATGCATATCACCTGTAAGGTCACTCCCTGGGAGGTGGCCAGTTCCCACACCAGGAGAGCTAGTCTGCAAAGTAAAAATATTTGGTCCCCCCTTGCATGCTGAAATACCACAGCACGTTGGTATTGTCTGTAAAAAGCTTCAGGTGTCCTGGTTGAAGTTTGGTTTGGAAAGCCACAGGCCAATAATACTGCCCTCATTTCTTGGATATTGATGTGCACTTTCCTGTGTGGTACTGGCCACACTCCCTGCACTTACAGGTGCTCCAGAGTTGCTCCCCAGCCCAAGTCTGAGGCATCTGTGCACATGGTCTGCTTTGGTTGAGGTGGTTGGAGGGGAAGACCCGGGTTGAGGTTCACCTGATTCAGCCACCAATTTATCTCCTGTTTGAGGCAGGCAGGAGGGATACCCTGTACTCGAGTGGGTGGGAATGCTGCATCCAAACTGACCTGAGGTACCATTGCAGTTTCCTCATATGGAGTCTTGCTAAAGGTAGCATGGGTATAGTGGATGCCATGTAGCCCAGAAGCCTGAGGTACTGCCTTGCGGTCATTTCTTTGGTGTGAAGAACCACAAGTAAGTGTGTCGAATTTTCCACCTTTTGAGGTGGGAGTTAGGCTCCAGTTGGGATTTTGGAAAGTTGATTTGAAACCCCAGGGACTGTAAGAGTGCAATGGTGTTGCAGGAGGGTCTGTATGCATTCTGCCTGAATGAGCAGGTCATCCAAATAAGGGAATATCTGGATACCGCTTGTATTGCAGAAGGCAATAACTGGTGCCAGACATTTGGTGAAGACCCGGGGTGCAGTGAAAAGCCTTTGGGCAAGGCAGAGAAATGAAAGTGAGAAGAGCCCACAGAGATCCTCTGGGATTTCCTAAAACTGGGTCTTATAGGGATGTGAAGGTAGGCATCCTTGATGTCCAAGGTAGCCACGAACCCTTGAGGGAGGAGGAGCGGAAATAGAGTTGGCAAGGTAAGCCTCCTGAAGGTTGGTACCTGAAGGAAAAGGTTGAGAAGTGAAGGTCCAGAATTGGTCTCCAGGGACCGTCTTTTCTTGGAACCAGGAAAATCCCAGAGTAGAAGCCTCTTCCCATAGCAGACAGTGGTAGTGTTTAAATGGTGCCTTGAGTCATGAGGTTGTCTAGCACTGGCTGTAAGTGGGGGAGTTGTTCTTTTGGCGGCTGTGGAATTCCCTTTCTCTTTGGTGGAATGAGCCAGGTCATGAAGTATCCATTTTCTATTATGGAAAGAATCCACTTGTCTGAAGTGATAAGTCTCCACATTTGGAGACAGTGAGAGAGACGTAATGAGAGAGAGACAGAGGGAGGTGGTGGAGGTTCCAAGGTTAGCAGGTAGTCACACACTACCTACCCTTTCTTGAAAGGGTAGCCTCTGGCTGGTAGATGGGGTTGCTCTGGTAGAAGTGGGTTGCTTCCTGGAGGCCTGGTAGAGGTAGCAGGCCATGAGTGTTTTCTGATAAACTGCATTTTGGATGGATAATTCCTCTAAAACTTTGATATAGGGGAAAGCAGTAGATGATTTAAATCTTGAATCTCTTTCCCCTTTCGTTACAACAACTTGAATAAGTCTGCCACTTTTGCTCCAAACAGGGCTGCATTGTCTAAAGGAGCATCTACCAGCTTAGCTCTAAAATCATCTGGTAGCGGCTGGAGATGTAGCCAGAAATACCTTCCTTAAGGCAGATGCTGATGCTGCTGACCTGGCTGAGACCTCAGCAGCATCATAGCTGCACTTGATAGAGCGACTGGTAACCTGAGAAGTTAGGGAAACAAGGGAAGACAGTTGGGCTTTGGCTGCTGAGTCTGGGGAGTCAGACAATTCTTTGGAATTTTCTCCAAAAGGGATAAGGCATATTTAGCCATGTGTGTCTGATAATTAGTTGCTCTGAAGGCCAGAGTAGCAGCGGTGTATATTTTCTTACTCAAGCACTCCATGGTTTTGCTGTCCTTGTCAGCAGGGAGGAAAGTAGTAGAATGCAGTAGTTTCAAAGCCTTGTTTGTAGAAATGGAAACTGTGGCTGTGTCTGCAGCTGGACACTTTATTAGGCTTTATAAAGTCCCAGAGACTGCAAAATTCCTATCGGGTCTTCACGGGGTAGGGGGCTGAGAGTCTGGGTTCAAGGATGCTGCTGAGAAGGCATCCAGAAAAGCAGGACAAAAGGGAGGAATAGCAGTAGGGGTTGGTGAATCCATCTGGATGAGGTCATAATACCTTTTTGTACCTGACTCCTGCTTGAAATGTTCCTTCATTTTAGCTATATTTTCCCCAAAGGTTAGATCTTCTGCTGGGGAGTTTGGATCAACAGATTCTTCCTCTGAGGAACCATATTCCAGGGAGTAGAGAGCTGGGAGGCATAGGAGAGGGATTCTTCAGAAGAATCAGAATATTCTTACTCTTCCATCTGAGAGGGATATGAGGTCTGAGGCCTGGGGCTCAGGATTGGAGGAGGAATTGTGGAAGTACCAGGTGTAATAGGCTACAACTCCATAAAGGCATTAAAAATAGGCTTTACCTGAAAGCCTGCCAATTGGGAGTACTTTCCATAGCAGGGGACACATGCTTACTCTTCTCGTTCTTTTTGAGCTATGGCCTAGCGGGCATCTGAATAGAGGAAGGCCTAGTGTCAGACGACTGCAAAGGGACGACAGGATCCGATGTTCCTACCAAATGTGCAGGTTCGCCCTTGGCATTAGAAACCAATGTCCAAAAAGCCCTCCATGCAGGACTGTGTGGCTTCTGTAGAGGTACCCACTGTATCTGAAGCAGTGGAGCCTGAGCATTCAACCAGGCCGACGTCGGCCAAAGGCTGAGAGACAGACGGAGGAGATGCAGCAGCAATAGCAGGTCTGACAGTCTTGGCCTTCTGTTTTGGTGGTTCGGTAGGCAAATCAGCAGAACCCGCCATACCTAATGCTAAATGTTTCAGATGTTGGTTTTCTAAATATAAGTTAAGCATATGGAGTCAGTTACGGAGAGTTTTGGGAAGGCCTTGTAGTCGTGCGACCTACCTAAACAAAACAAGCACTGATCGTGGGTGTCCTTGTCAGGTATATGATGGCTGTATTTACACTTGCCTTTCTGGATGGCAAAAACAAGCATTAGAAAACAATGACCGAAAAGAAGGTTCCCCAACAGGTTACTCATCTGACTTCTCTAGAATACTTCATGTTCGAATGACGGCTGAGAAGTTCTGATGTCTGGTGTGTGCAGACATCACTTTTATGGCCCACGCTCTGCTAGCCACATCAGACGTCCGATGCACCATACAATGACTGAAATGTTTTGTGTACTGGCCGGACATTCGGGTAGCAAGAGGAGAAAACCCATATGTACAGAATATTGCAACATGTGAACAGAAGGACATCACTGGTTTTGCTCTTTGATGAAATTTAGGCAGTGTGACATGAACAGTTTCTGTGAGTTTATACGATAACCTTACATCTGAGGTGGGCTGAAGCTTAAGGATGGACAAACAAAGCATATCTACTCAGCAGACAGACTTGCTATGACAATAATCTATGTTTCTTTTCCTTTTTGAAAACTCATCATAATTGCATCATAATTACATTCATCTTATAAACAAGCTAAATAAAAACTTATCTAAAGAAAAAAAAAGTTAAATATCCATATAATTCAATGCAGAGTTAGCAAGTTCCTGTACTGTTACTGTTTAATCATTATCTTTCAAGGTGCTTACACATCAGCATCCACTTTCTACATATTTTGAATAATAAAGAACAAAACACATTAACCATAACCTTCACACCTTAGTATGCTATGCACAACGCCAAAAAGTAAATAAAAAAAAAGTAAAATAAAATAACTTCACCTTTTACGAAAGAACAATCAATTACTATTTAATTAAAAACACCCTCTTGCATCCAAGACCAGTCAAATATCTGTGACCGGCTTTAAAATCATTCTATTGCAACCCCATGCATCTCTTACAGTAGTAGCCATCTTATCACAATTCTCCCACAAAGTTTTCTTTGCAAAACAGCTATCCCTATAATCCATTTCACCCATTATTTGAATCGTATTCCTAAGTGCTGAAACTGTCCTTTATTTCCATCTTTGTGTCATAGTTTTTTTTTTTGTAACCAATAGTAACAGAAACAAACACTGCTTCTTCTTTGGTTCAGCATCAGCATTTATCATACCCCAGTAACTTAGCAGTTTAGTTAGTCCTACTTCTTTCTGTAATAATCCTAACAGGAAGCTTTCTAAATTTTCCTTCAAGCTTGTTAAAGGAGAACCACAACCAAAAACTGAAAAACATGTATTTTTCAGCATACCTTGCAGTTTACTGCATTATTAATGTCTCTGTATCAAAGTAAGTGACTATTAGTGCTATTTTCTAATTTGTTATACCCCAAAATACCCTAAAAGAGGACCACCATGGGCAACATGATTTCATTTACTTAAGTAATAATCCATGACTGTGGGTGGGTATATCAAGATTTACCCAGAGTTGGTGTAGTTTGATCATGAGGCTGAAGTCCAAGTGAGTAAACAAAGCCTTCTTCTTCTTCTTTCGGCTTTTCCCGGTTAGGGGTCGCCACAGCGGATCATCTGTCTGCTCATGATTGGCAGTGAAGTTTTACAGTGTCCGGCGCCCAACCTTCCACAGAAGGCACACACACGCACACACCCACACCTAGGGCCAATTTAGAGTGTCCAATCCACCTACAGCATGTCTCTGGGATGTGGGAGGAAACCGAAGCACCCGGAGGAAACCCACGCGACCACAGGGAGGACATACAGACTCCGCACAGAAGGCACCCCAGCCAAAGAATCGAACCGGAGAACTTCTTGCTATGAGGCGGCAACACTAACCACTGCACCACCGTGGCCACCCAAGTGAGTAAACAAAGCCAACGGTGGGTAAATCCTGATACACCCTCAAACAGCTGTGGATTATTATTGTTATGCAATCACATTATTTATGAAGGAAATTGCTTATCTTTCTTAAATAATGCATTTGCATAACAGCACTTCAGTCTTTTTCTGCGTTGTCTTCACTGTACTGATGTACTTCGCATGTGTTTGGAACTTATGCTCCAATGCTTGCACAGTACATCAGTGCAAGAAAACTGAAGGAAAAAACAGACACTCCATTGTTGTTTTATTTTTTTAAGAGTTAAAAAAAATAGACATTTACAGGGGCAGCACAAAAATCTGAGGAAAATCAGTTATGTTTCTGTTTTAGTCTTACTGAGCAGAGCGTACAAGATTTTTCTCTCATTTTGGTGAGTTCTTCATAGCACATGGCAATAGATAATTCTGGCCGCTCAATGGTACTTCAGTGGTCAAACAATGCATGTTCAATTTACAACATGCACACTGGTAGGACTGTCCAGTAAATGTGCTCATTTTTGAAAAGCAATGAGCCATTATTGTAAAACATATTTTACTCTCTCATCAGATTACAATGCTTCCTTTAATTTTTTATTAGTGGCCCTCTCTGAAATAGCATTTTAAGGAATATTTGACTGGCAAACTTAAAATTGTGCCAGAGTTCATTTTGCTTTTCAAAGTAAGGACTGTAGTTAAGTGTGATAAATCTGTCCCCTGTGCTTAATAGGTGTTACATGGGAGAAGATAGTTTGTTATGCATTCATACAGTAGATATAAAAAGTTTACACACCCCTGTTAAAATGCCAGGTTTTAGGATATAAAAAAAGACCACAATAAATCATTTCAAAACTTTTTCCACCACTAATGTGACCTATACCCTGTGCAATTCAATTGAAAACAAACAAACAAATTTGTTAGGGGAAAAAATATAAAAAAACAAACAATAAGCTGGTTGCATAAGTGTGTACACCCTTAAACTAATACTTTGTTGAAGCACCTTTTGATTTAATTACAACATTCAGTCTTCTTGGGTACACACCTGCCATCAATTAAAGAGACTCTGATTAACCCCAAATAAAGTTCAGCTATCTTAGTAGGATCTTCCTGACATTTACTTAGTTGCCTGCTACAGGCAAAAGCCATGGTTCGCAGAGAGCTTACGAAGCATCAAAGAGATCTCATTGTTGAAAGGTATCAGTCAGGAGAAGGGTACAAAAAATATTTCAACAGCATCGGATATACTATGGAACACAGTGAAGACAGTCATCAAAAAGTGGAGAAAATATGGGACAACAGTGACTTTGCAAAGAACTGGACGTTCCTCCACAATTGATGAAAAGACAAGATGAAAACTGGTCAAGGAGGCTGCCAAGAGACCTACAGTAACACTGAAGGAGCTACAGGAATTTCTGGCAAGTACTGGTTGTGTACTACATGTGACAATCATCTCCTGTATTCTCCATATGTCTGGACTATTGGGTAGGGTTGCAAGACGGAAGCCTTTTCTTACACAGAAAAACATCCAGGCCCGGCTAAAATTTGCAAAATAATACATCCAAGTCTCCCACAAACATGTGGGAAAATGTGTTATGGTCTGATGAAACCAATGTTGAACTTTTTGGTCACAATTCAAAAGGTACGTTTGGCACAAAAATAACACTTTACATCACCAAAAGAACACCATCCCCATGGTGAAGCATGGTGGTGGCAGTATCATGCTTTGCAGTTGCTTTTCTTCAAGTGGAACTGGGGCTTTAGTCAAGGTGGAGGGAATTATGGACAGTTCCAAATAACAGTCATGTTTGATCCAAAACCTTCAGGCGTTTGCTAGAAAGCTGAAGATGAAGAGGAATTTCACCTTTCAACATGACAATGACCCCAAATCATACATCCAAATCAACAAAAGAATGGCTTCACCAGAAGAAAATTAAAGTTTTGGAATGGCCCAGCTAGAGCCCAGACCTAAATCCAATAGAATACCTGTGGGGTGACCTGAAGAGGGCTGTGCACAAGAGATGCCCTCACAATCTGACAGATTTGGAGCGCTTTTGCAAGGAAGAGTGGGCAAATATTGCCAAGTCAAGATGCACCATGCTGACAGACTCCTACCAAGAATACTGAATGCTATAATTAAATCAAAAGGTGCTTCAACAAAGTATTAGTTTAAGGGTGTGCACACTTATGCAACCAGTTTATTGTACATTTTTTTATTTTATATATTTTTCCCTAACAGATTTGTTTGTTTTCAATTGAATTGTACAGGTTATAGATCACATTAAAAGTGGGAAAGAATTTGAAATGATTTATCGTGGTCTCATTTTTTATATCACAAAAATCTGGCGTTTTAACAGGGGTGTGTAAGCTTTTTATATCCACTGTATTTTTTTTAACATTGCAGCTAGGCTTAGAGTCTTTGATAATCTTCCTTCCCCAACTCGCTCTCTTATCTCAACAAAACCCTGTATACAATCAAAAATGCTGTAATAAAACACCAGAAAAAAAAAAAAAACACATGCACTTTTACAGAAAATACAATGTAGAAAAAAATGCAAATCAAATGCTGACAGAAAATAAAAATGGTAAGATAAAAATTATTCCTTCCTTTGTGGCACTCAGAGTTTGATCAAAAGGAAAGGCAACTGATTTGTAATAATAATAAAAAATAAGCTAGGTGTAGACTTCTTTATTTGCATCTAAAAACTAAACTTGAAAGCCTTGCTTTTGTTTAGACTCCTGTGCTACATTACTTATTTGAGATGTGATGCAGGCAGTCCATGACTAATAAGACACATTTATATACGGCAATGTTTAAGAGCCATTTTTAATGTACCCGTAACTTGAATAAGTGATCTAACATAACTACTTTCTACTCTTAGTAGCCTTCATGGTGGAAAAGATGACAAGACAAATGCAGGAAAGAAAGACAAATAGAAATAACTTCAGATATAAAACAAAAGGAATAGTTATTAAATTATGTTTTCTTTGTATGTGACATTTTTAGTACTGGATTTACACGGAAAGAAAATCACTTTTTGAAAAACAAACTTGCCACTTGGGTGGAGTTCTCCTTTAAGCTAGAACATGACCAAAATGCATGTTCCCACGTCTCCACCTGCATTCAAAAATATATACCTCAATCTTTGTGGAGTATAAAAATAATTTTGCAAATATTTCATACAAATATCCTAAATCCCCAAGACACAGTAGTATATCTAGGTAGCAAACAATTTACTTCCAAATATTCTCATCTCAACTTCTAATAAACATATTCCAGTCCTGCTTTAGTCTCCTCAAAACTTATAGATTCAAAATTTTCACTACCTTTCAAGTTTTATTTACTACTGCTTTTATGACAGGGCTGTCACCCACTGTCTATAATAATAAAGCCAGAGCCATGGAAAAGGTGCTTTTCAAGCTTTTCTGTAAAGCCAATAAATCAATATGCTTCACTAAAGCAAGCAAACATTCACATTCCAGACATAAATTCCTTGAATCAAAACTCTGTTTCACTTGCCCAGTTATCAAATTTACTACAATATTTCTTTCTCTTGATCACTACGGTCTCCAATCTCTCCAGTGAATCAAACCAATTTCAATTGCAACTCCCAATTATTTTCACGAGTAGACAATAATAAAACCAGCCATTAGGTTCAGCCTCTCCTTCATTAGTAAGTTCCGTAGGACTATCATGTTTTTTTAACAGCATAAATAGCATAAGGTACATTCAATCTTCTTGTATAGTAAAAAACACATATGTCTAACAAATTACATGTTATTTCCTGTTATCAACCTCACAATTTTTGTCATTAACATAATATTCTCTTAGAGACTAGATATATTATTTTTAACTGTACAACCTGACAATATAACTCTGGGTCAGGAACATCTGAATTTCCTTCCTTCTTCAAAGTGTCTGCTTATCTTAACCCCAAACAAAACCTTTCATCATATTCTGAATTGTTTTGAGAAAGTTGGTAGGTCTACTACTAAGAAAAACCTGAAACATATACAAATATAAGCAGAACATAAAAAGTGCAACACTGCCTATACTATTTGATCCAATTCCAATCCAATCATTTTTATTTAAAAAAATCTTTAACCTTTACTTTTTCTTCAGATCCCCATACGTTTACCAATGCTTATTTCCAAACTACTCTCTAACCAAATTTCAAAATACTTTAATAACTTGCTCTGCTATATGTCTTCACAATTCTGTTTTCATTACCATGAAAGAATAAAAGTTATTGAGAACACATCCTTTTTTAGTTAGCCTTCTAACTGGACAACATCTGAAGCAAAAGAAACTTATCTGAAGGCTTGAATCTACTATGGTATGCATATTGTGCAGATTCTAAACTGATATCACATACTGAAGTAAGGCCCATCTCTTTAACACAAGTTCCAATATACATCCCCATATGTTATACAGAATAGCCATTGGGCCCACTATATGCACAGAACCACTATACAACATGAAGTTACATTTAACACGTGAAAGAAAACAAAAGCTGGATAAATGCCTGGTATACACCTCAAGCGAAAAAAAATGAAAAGACCAATGGTTAGACCACAGCTGAAGATAAAAATGGAATAATCCACGTCAGGAAATAAATCATTTGCAGCTTCACAGTAGTGCCCTTTATAAAACCAAAAGTTGTAACTGAGATGTAGTAGTCAAGGTAGGAAACGGTTCACTTGCAGTTTCACACCATTTTATTAAACAAGAGTAAGCGCTTTCGCGATCTAAGTCAGCTGATCGCTTCTTCAGACTCATAAAAACAGTTAAAACATTGGTATTTAAAATATGGTTCAACCAATGAAAACACATATAGAACTATGACCTAGACTAATTAAAATTGCATACATCAGTACATTAATTTGCCTTATATTCTGCATAAGATGAAATAAAATATACATATAACAGACACATTTTATATAATAATCCGTATTACTTAATGTTTTAGTAGTCTGGATTTTAAAAAAGGTTTCAAGGAAACAGCATTGTTCAATCCAGGAGACCTAGCTGCCTGAAGTAGTAAAATCCATCTTTGTTCTGCTTCCTCTACCTTATTCCTTATATCACCTCCCCTCTTACTTTTATTTATTATTTCTAAAACCATGAAATTAAAAATATGTTTCCTATCTTCTTCTTCCACATGTTTTGCTAAAGCACTTGTGTCTTTTTTATTTCTTGTATCTCTAAGGTGTTCAAGGATACGTTCCTTTAGACACCTATTGGTTTTGCCTATATAAAAGGCATGACAGACAGTGCAGAAGCTGAAATAAACCAAATTTTGTGTTCTGCAGTCAGCATAAAAATCTATATCAATTATAAATCCTAGTGTAGGATGTTTATATGTAGATTTATTATATACATAGTCACATGCTGTACAATTTCTGCAAGGAAAAGTCCCCTGCCTATCAGATAGGATCATTCTTTCATTGTTTCTGGATTTATAACAGAGTTGCCTTTTTAAGGACCTCTTATTTCTAAAAGAAAAGCTGGGTCTATCTTCTAACAATTCTCTCAAGTCAGGATCCGACAATAAAACATTCCAATTCTTCTCAAAAATATTACAGAACCTTCTGATGTCACTTGAATAAGTTATAGGGAATCTAACTTTAAAATCATGACCTTCCTTGCTTTTAACATCTTCTATAGTATTTGAGAAGAGCAAGAGCGGTTTACATCTCCCATCCCTATGTTCAATGGTATATTTAGAGCTTTCATTTATGTCTTTCTTACTATAACCTCTGTTTAAGAAGTCTTTCTCTAATATAGCCAGTCTTCACAAAGCCTTCATCTGTATTATGTAAGCGGCTTATTCTCATATATTGTCCTTTCACTTCATTTTTGTGTACAAATGTTGGATGCATACTAGTCTTATGTAAGATACTATTTCTCCATGTAGATTTTCTATACATCCCTGTTGTAAGTTCATCTAACGCTGTCTTCTTAACCAAAACATCTAGGAACTCAATAGAGTCCCTGGAATGTTGACTAGTGAATCTTAAAAATTCAGTGGTGCTATGTAAGTACTCCACCATCTCTTGCAACTCTTCACTAGTACCATCCCATAACAGGAAGACGTCATCTACAAAACGTGTATACCATACAATTTTGCCAGCATATTTATTGCTAGCACTTAATACATGATCTTTTCCCCATGCACCAATGCTAAGTTGGCGTAGCTGTTAGCACAAGCCGTGCCCATTGCTACACCAACTTTCTGTTGATAAAACTTGTCATTGAATGTAAAGACATTATTTTCTAGGACAATATCAAGCAACTCACATATCAAATTAATCTTAGTGCTTTGAAAAACTTGTTTCAAGGTCAGAATATCACGTATTTTCTCAATACCCCAATTTATTCGGTATCACTGTGAACAGTGAAGTGACATGCACTGTCACAAACATATAATTTCTATTGATATTCCTGGTCTTATTATATAACAGTCACAGAAATGCCTTTGTATCCCTTAGTATAGTCTCACATGATTTTACGACTATTTGTAAATTTTGTTCAATATAAATTGAGATGGCTTCTGTGGCCCATCCTTTACTGGATACAATAGGTCTCATAGGGGGCTGTGTGATGTCTTTCTGAATTTTAGGTAGACCATAAATAATGGGTATAGTTGGATGTTCTATCTGAAAGTAGTCAAACAATTCCTCTGATACATAATTAGTAATCAATAAGTCAAAAATATATACAGATATCCTGAACCACTGTCAGAACTAAAGGATTCTCATAGCATTGAAATTAGGCCTGCTGACAAGGGGGGCAGTGTAGTAGTAATGGATAAGGTTTTTTATTACAAGAAAATGATGGAACTTTTGAATGATACCGATACTTATGTTGAACTAAATGAGAGACAAGTACAAGGCATAATTGACAGGATATCTGTATATATTTTTGACTTATTGATTACTAATTATGTATCAGAGGAATTGTTTGACTACTTTCAGATAGAACATCCAACTATACCCATTATTTATGGTCTACCTAAAATTCACAAAGACATCACACAGCCCCCTATGACACCTATAGTATCCAGTAAAGGATGGGCCACAGAAGCCATCTCAATTTATATTGAACAAAATTTACAAATAGTCCTAAAATCATGTGAGACTATACTAAGGAATACAAAGGCATTTCTGTGACTGTTATATAATAAGACCAGGAACATTAATAGAAATTATATGTTTGAGACAATGGATGTGACTTCACTGTTCACAGTGATACCGAATAAATGGGGTATTGAGAAAATACTTGATATTCTGACCTTGAAACAAGTTTTTCAAAGCACGAAGATTAATTTGATATGTGAGTTGCTTGATATTGTCCTAGAAAATAATGTCTTTATATTCAATGACAAGTTTTATCTACAGAAAGTTGGTGTAGCAATGGGCACGGCTTGTGCTAACAGCTACGCCAACTTAGCATTGGCTGCATGGGAAAAAGATCATGTATTAAGTGCTAGCAATAAATATGCTGGCAAAATTGTATGGTATATACATTTTGTAGATGATGTCTTCCTGTTATGGGATGGTACTAGTGAAGAGTTGCAAGAGATGGTGGAGTACTTACATAGCACCACTGAATTTTTAAGATTCACTAATCAACATTCCAGGGACTCTATTGAGTTCCTAGATGTTTTGGTTAAGAAGACAGCGTTAGATGAACTTACAACAGGGATGTATAGAAATTCTACATGGAGAAATACTATCTTACATAAGACTAGTATGCATCCAACATTTGTACACAAAAATGTAGTGAAAGGACAATATATTAGAATAAGCCGCTTACATAATACAGATGAAGGCTTTGTGAAGACAATGACTATATTAGAAAAAGACTTCTTAAACAGAGGTTATAGTAAGAAAGACATAAATGAAAGCTCTAAATATACCACTGAAAATAGGGATGGGAGATGTAAACCGCTCTTCTCAAATACTATAGAAGATGTTAAAAGCAAGGAAGGTCATGATTTTAAAGTTAGATTCCCTATAACTTATTCAAGTAACATCAGAAGGTTCTGTAATATTTTTGAGAAGAATTGGAATGTTTTATTGTCGGATCCTGACTTGAGAGAATTGTTAGAAGATAGACCCATCTTTTCTTTTAGAAATAAGAGGTCCTTAAAAAGGCAACTCTGTTATAAATCCAGAAACAATGAAAGAATGATCCTGATAGGCAGGGGACTTTTCCTTGCAGAAATTGTACAGCATGTGACTATGTATATAATAAATCTACATATAAGCATCCTACACTAGGATTTATAATTGATATAGACTTTTATGCTGACTGCAGAACACAACATTTGGTTTATTTCAGCTTCTGCACTGTCTGTCATGCCTTTTATATAGGCAAAACCAATAGGTGTCTAAAGGAACGTATCCTTGAACACCTTAGAGATATAAGAAATAAAAAAGACACAAGTGCTTTAGCAAAACATGTGGAAGAAGAAGATAGGAAACATATTTTTAATTTCATGGTTTTAGAAATAATAAATAAAAGTAAGAGGGGAGGTGATATAAGGAATAAGGTAGAGGAAGCAGAACAAAGATGGATTTTACTACTTCAGGCAGATAGGTCTCCTGGATTGAACAATGCTGTTTCCTTGAAACCTTTTTTTAAATTCAGACCACTAAAACATTAAGTAATATGGATTATTAGATAAAATGTGTCTGTTATATGTATATTTTATTTCATCTTATGCAGAATATAAGGCAAATTAATGTACTGATGTATGCAATTTTAATTGGTCTATGTCATAGTTCTATATGTGTTTTCATTGGTTGAACCATATTTTAAATACCAATGTTTTAACTGTTTTTATGAGTCTGAAGAAGCGATCAGCTGACTTAGATCGCAAAAGCGCTTACTCTTGTTTAATAAAGTGGTGTGAAACTGCAAGTGAACCGTTTCCTACCTTGACTACTACATCTCAGTTACAACTTTTGGTTTTATAAAGGGCACCACTGTGAAGCTGCTAGTGATTTATTTCCTGACGTGGATTATTCCATTTTTATCTTCAGCTGTGATCTAACCATTGGTCTTTTCATTTTTTTTACATGAAGTTACATTTACGCTGTTTTCATACATGTTTACTTTTTATCAGAGGAAGGAGACTCCTGAGCAGATGCCTTGAGTACCCAACCATGACAAAACCCGTCAAAACAGAAGAAGGAAAAGTACAATATACAAAAACGTTCTGTATCAAGACATCCTGACATGTAAATCAGTCCTGAAAAATAAAAAATGTCTCTGTATACTGTCTTAAAAATCCAAGAAACCCAAAAGCAAGGCTCAACAAGAAATACAAGATACATGTGCCACTACATTTCTGATCAGTGCAGATGCATTTCATTTTTTTTCTGTAGTCACATTTGAAAAAGGGGATCTACAAATGGTTCTGCACAAATATTTATTATTAGAGACCTGCCCTGTTTATTGTTGTTACTCATCCAAAATCTCAATGCACCACACATCAGTTTCATATCTGAAATGTGATATAACGGGGAACAACCAAAGCTTTCACTGTCCCAAAATTGATGTCGCTTGTTACATTGATTTTCTTCCACCTTCACCTCTGCTGATATTCAGTGGTGTGTGCTCTGGACTGAACTGCTATGGTGACCTTCCCAGTGTACCACTTAAAGCTTCCATTCTGTCGTGCCATGGACCAATATCTGGACTGAGTTTCAGGGTGCCAAACTAGCAAGAGTGTAAAGAACCATAAAGAAATCAAGTTCCTTGTGCCAACCCCAGTGATGATGAAAAAAAAAAAAGTGTCGTGTGACGAAAGACAAGATAATATGAGGAGAGATTTACATCTGCATCAAAATGCCATGCCCCTGTTTTAGCAACTACCTTATTAGCATGCAGAGCTTAAACAAGCGTCTTTTGTTAGCCACATAATTCAAATCTGTGACACAGACTTTACTACATATCATTGTAAACATTAAAGTGGAGGAAACTGTACTCCCACTGAAATCATCTATCTGTGAAATATCACTAATAATAGAGAAAATCACTAAAGGAAATGGGGATTAGAACATTTAGGTTACTATAACCAAGCTAGATCTATAAAGGAGACAGTTTAAAGGAGCTCCTAAATGAGTGACAAATAAAAAAAAAAAGCTCAGCCTGGGTTTCTATAGTGAAAAAGGCAAGACAGACATTTAGCATAAAAACACTGTTTACTGAACACAAGTGCATTTATGTGGTATCTACACTAAACAGAGCCCAGTCTGAAGAGACTTTTTCTAAAAAAAATGCGGACAATGTTGCTTAACCAGTGTATGATGAAATAGGTTCATAGGTGAGTACTAGGCTAATGGCCCTGGAGCCAACACAAGCCTAGCCCAAGAACATACCCAGCTGTCCTGCTGCTGGACGTTAGTTCCTTGTACCCCTATCAAGCAAGGCTGCTGAGATGATCCCGGGGTGATTTTCCTTATACCCGTCCACTCATCAAGATTTTTCTTGAAGAGGGCCAGTCAGGTGCTCTGCTTGACAGGACTGGGGAGTTTATTCCAAAGTACGGGTAGTCTCTGGGTAAGGAACCTGTCCCGCCAGCAGATTCTGTTTATTGTGGTAATGAGGTTGTGGTCCTTGGACCACGTGGTACAGAGGGATTGGGTCTTTTTCAGATAAAGCATGTCTAGTAACACTGGGTCTGACATGGCTTTGTATGCCAAGAAGAAGAGATGAGACAGAGTGCAGTTGTAGTTATTTGAGTCTGTCTGTATAAGGCATGTGTTTTGAGTCCTAGGATCTTCTTTGTGAGGAATTTCTGTGGCCTCTTCAGTTGTTGCAGGTATCTAGTGAGGTACATACCAAATGGGGCATTGTACTCTACCATGGGTCTAATGAGGGATGAGTAGAGAGGGATGATAACCGCTTTCTTCCTGGATGAGAAACCCTTTGTAATGAGGTGTGCCACATATAAAGACTTTCTAACTACACAGTGGCCACATGGTTGTCAAAGGAGAGGTTGATATCTATCACACCTGGGGAGTCGAGAGGGTTACCGTCGATGTGGTAGTTTGTGGGCACCGAGTTTTTCCCAAAGGGGATGACGATGCACATTTTGGCATTCAGCTTAAGACCATGGTTCTGGCACCAGTCGTTGGTGTCAATGAGGCTTTTTTTGTAGGATGTTGACGTCAGCTTGAGAGTCAATAATGGTTCCCAGTTTGCAGTCATCTGCGAACATGGTCAACCAGAGTTCTTTGGTGTTGGCCTGGATTTCAGAGAGGTATATACCAAACAGGAGAGGACCCAGGAACAATCTCTGTGGGACACCTCTTGTGACTGCCCGGTAGTCGGATTTGGAGTCCACTACTTTCACTGTGAGGGTTCTGTCCAAGAGTCAGGTGGCAACCCATCTTATGATGTAGGGGTTGATGCCTAGGTTGGTGAGTCTGTCAATGAGTGTGGGATAGTGTTGAAGGCTCTGGCCACATCGAGGTAGGCTGTATGGACTGCCTTGCCTGCATTGACTGCTCCGGTGACAGATTCGAAGAAGTCCATCAGGTTGAGCAGACATGATCTGCCCTTCACAAACCCAAACTGTGAGGGATCCAGGATTTGAAGGTTCCCAATAAGCTTATTTATGAGGTCTATAATGATGCACTCCATGGCCTTACCGATCAGGCTCATCAGGCTGATGGGGTAGTAGTCTCCTGGGTCAGTAGTTGCTCCCCCTTTATGGAGGGGAATGACTGTAGTGGTGCGCCATTCAGTGGGGACAAAGCCTGAAGTGAGGCTGTGGTTGAACAGGGCATTCAGGTGAGGTGCTAGTTCCCGCTGTAATTCGTGTAGCATGCAGCCAAGTACACTATCAGGTCCCATGGAAGCTGTAATTCTGGCTTTGGATAGTGCAGCTTCTACCTGAGCTGCTGTGATAATAGGGATTTGGCATTCATTGGGTATTGGGATGGGCCCTTTTGGGGGTGGGGGGAGGTAAAGTTTGCACTAAAACCTGTCTGCCAAGATGTTGGCAATATCTGTTGGTTCAGTATAAGTGGTGCCGTTGTGCAATAGCTCAGAGTACCCTTGCGTATTGTTATGCAGGTTCTTGACATAACTAAAGAATGCCTTGTGGTTATCTTTAGCATTCGTTGCAATTTTGTTTTCATATCTAGCTTTGGAGGCTTTGATGAGGGGAGATTTCAGTTTTTTGCTGAGGTTTACAGGGGAATTTTTTCAGTCTTTGGATTTTGCCCTTTTCTGCAACAGTTTTTTTCATCTGTTGTAGAGTTTGTTAATGGCAGGGGACCACCAGAATGGCTTCCTTTTTTTGGAGGACGTGAACTTAGGTATGGCCTGATCCATGCCCTTGTGTAAATGCTCATACAGCACACCTTGGTATATGATTCTGCAGCCATAAATCCTTCCTGTTTGCGTGAGTGACGTTAAGTTTGACACTTATGTCTTCAGAAGCACAAAATCGACTTTAGAAAAGTTTTTCACTGTGGTTGCCTTCATGGGGGGTGCGGGTGGGATTTGGATATTGACTGATCAATTTATGGTCAGATCTGACCGGGGAGGAGTTGATCACTGGTGTAGAGCAGCGGTCTCCCATGTTTGCGATGACTAGATCGAGAATGTTTCTGCCTCTGGTGGGGGTGAGAATGAGTTGGTCCTGGGCATTGGAGTTAATGAATTCCAGAAAACATTGGGCAAATGAGTTGGAGCAGGAGTCATTTTCCCAGCTAAGAGGAAGTGCTGGACATACAAAACTGAGCCTTCACATTGAGTAACATGCCTAAAAGAAACAGGTGACATGGTTAACCTGAATTTTACCAGTAGAGGTGCTGGGATTAGTATTTACAGTAAGAAATAGTCTTCTGCAGAATCTCAATATAGTGAAGGGTGGCACAGTGGTAGCGTTGTCACCTCACAGCAAAAGGTTCTCCAGTTCAGTTCTTGGCTGGGGTACCTTCTGTGCAGACTGCATGTCCTCCCTGGGTTCGTGTGGGTTTCCTCCGTGTGCTCCAGTTTCCTCCCACATTACAAAGACATGCATCTGGAGCATTTTTCCTTGGGCCTCCGCTGAAAACTGGCTTCATTCCAAGTCGGACTTTCCCAGTAAATAAATGTTAAATAAATAAATAAATAATTCTTTGGATTACAGGTATTTCTAAGTTTCACTCTGCAAATGACAAAATTTTATGCAATGCAAACGCACCTTCAGTACACTTAAACTTTATATGCTTTGTGATCAGACTACATGCGTAAGCTTTTGCTCTCTACCACAAAAGACCTATTCTCACATTCCTCAAATATCTTCTGCTGGTCAGTAAGGCCAGTATAACATTTTCTTTTGAGAAATCCTTTGAACTACACCACTACTGTGTGACTCCTTCAGAACTCATCCTCTGTTTGAGCCCTTCAAGTGTTTTAAAAAGTACTGTTGTGTACCTACCATAAATGTAGATGTTCGAGTGTATTCACTGTTGCAGTCATTACTCTTGGGTTATCCTGCTGGCAGGCTACCTGCAGTCAGCCAGAATTCCAAAGTCTAGGTCCGGCGTGGGTTGCTGTCGCCTCTTCCCTGACGTCAGTGCGCCAGGGGTATAAAAGATGCAGCCGACGCCAGTTTCTTCAGTTTTTCTTGCCCCAGATGTCAGGTGCCCAAATAGGTAGGCTGAAAAATATACCAATCAGAAATGCATGCACAAAAATAACATTTCCTTCATCTACAAGCAAATGCACCAAAAAGGTTGTATAGGATAGAGAAGTGCAGATAAGTCCCAGGGGGATGGTGGGTGGGTAACCTGGACTGCAGCAGTGAATACACTCGAACATCTACATTTATGGTAGGTACACAACTGTACTATGTTCATCGTGTTTCACTGTTGCAGTCATTACTCTTGGGTTGAATCCCAAAGCTGAGGATGGGTGGCTGGGCTAAATAGGATTAGGAGAGGCTATGAGGCCCTGCAGAACTGCAGTGGTGAAGCCTGCTCTGGACTTAGAGTAGAGAGGCAAGTGGTAGTGCTTTGTAAAGGTGTGCACTGAACTCCAAGTTGCAGCCTCTAAGATTTCTTTGGTTGGTACTCCTCTGAGGAAGGCTGCTGAAATGGCTGCTGCTCTGGTGGAATGAGGTCTAATGCCCTTAGGCACTGCCTTGCCATGTTGAAAGTAGCAGAAATGGATGCAATGGCCTATCCATTTAGAAAAAGTCTGTTTTGAGATAGCCTTTCCTTGTGATCCTGCAGCATATGACACTAAAAGTTGCTCAGTCTTTCTGAAAGCTTTAGTTCTGTCCAAGTAGAAGCGCAACTGCCTGTGTATGTCCAAAGAATGCAGAATTTTCTCACCCTTGTTGATTTGGGTAAAAGGTAGGCAAGTGAATGGTTTGGTTGAGAGCCACACTGGACACCACCTTAGGCATACATGTAGGGTATGTCCTCAGAGAAACCCTGTCTGGATGAAATATGATGAAAGGTTCCACAGCCATGAGTGCTTGTAACTCAGAGACTCGCCTTGCAGAGGTTATGGCTAGGAGCAGAGCTATTTTCCAGGATAAGAATTTTATATCTGCTGTTGATGCTGGCTCGAAAGGAGGCAGTGTAAGTTTTTCCAAAACATAATTGAGGTCCCAGGCCGGAATTGGTGCTCTCCTTGGAGGCCTAATGTGTTTGGCCCCTCTGAGGTACTGCCTTATTAAAGGATGAGAGAAGATAGGTGGTTCTGTACTGTAATGTGCAGAAATGGCAGAGGCATGAATCTTAATTGATGACAAAGAAAGGCCTTTGTTCAGCATCTCAGTTAGGTATTGTAAAATCTGAGGAATATTTGGTACAGACGTGTCAATGCCTTGTTCCTAGTTCCAAGCACAGAATCTCTTCCATTTTTCTGCATAAGATTTTCTGGTACTGGGCCTTCTGGCCTCCAAGATAACATCCATAACGACTTTTGAAAGAGGAGTGTTCTGAATGGCTACATTATCCGCCATGCTGCCAGGTTTAAGGTCCTGAGTTGGCTGTGCAGGATCTGATTGTTTTGTTGGGTCAGCAAGTGAGAAGCTTGAGGCAATATCCATGCTTGACCTTGAGACAAGCTCTTTAGGATTGGGTACCAGTGCTGGCGTGGCCAGTCTGGTACAAACAGAATAATTTTTGGCCCCTCTTGTCTGACCTTTAGGAGTACTCTGTGAAGGAGAGGCAGTGGGGGAAAAGCATGTACTGTTAGATTTTTCCAGCTGAATAATAGGACGTCCACTTTCCATGCTTGTTTGTGGTAAATCCATGTTCAAAATCTCTGCAATTGACAGTTGTGAGGGGAGGCAAATAGATCTATGTCTGGGCATCCCCATTTCCTTATTATCATGTTGAAGACTTGTGGATCCAGTTTCCATTCGTGGGGATCCATGAGGTTTCTGCTTAGTTCGTCTGTCAGAGTATTTGTTTTTCCTGGCAGGAATTGTGCTTGCGGGTGAACTTGAAAAGCCAATACTGTGTCCCATAAGGTCATTGCTTGTCTGCAGATGGGGTAGGAATGTACCTTCCTGCTTGTTTATGTACCACATGACCATAGTGTTGTCTGTCTTTATCAGTAACTGTCCTGGATGAAGCAGGTCCTTGAAAGCTGTCAGGGCATTTTGTACAGCTAGCATCTCTTTTTGATTGATGTGAAAATGCATCTGGTTTGCAGGCCATGTGACCTGAATACATTTTCCTGCCATATGGGCCCCCCAGGCATAATCTGATGCATCTGTTGTCAGTGTCTGTCTGGCTGTGGGTAAACTGAATGGCAGACCTTTGTTGTGGTGACAAGCTTCTGTCCACCATCGAAACTCCTGTTGTAGGCAGGGAATGAGTGCAATTACTGTCTCCAGGCTGTGGCAATGCTGAGTCCAAACACTTTTCAGATACCATTGTAGTTTCCTCATATGCAGTCTGGCACATGGAATTTGAAGAATGCAGGATGCCATGAAACCCAAGGCCTGCCGGATTTTCCTTGCAGATAAGTGGGTTTTTGTTGCCAATTTCTTAAAATAAGTAGTCAGTTGTTTCTGCTTGTCTGGCGTGAGATAAGCCATCTGGGCAGTTGTATTTAAGCTTGCACCCAGGAATATTATCTATTGAGAGGGCACTAGTTTTGATTTCTTTTCTTTTACTGTGTACCCTAGGCCAATTAGTAACTTTTTTACAAACGCCAGATGCTTTAGAAGAGTGTCTTTGTTCTCTGCTTGAATTACGCAGTCGTCCAAGTAAAGATATATTTGAATTCCTTTTTGTCTGCAAAACGCAATTACTGGTGCCAGGCATTTTGTAAAGACCCTGGGCGCAGTAGATAAGCCAAAGAGCAGTGCAGAGAATTGGTAATGCATTGAGCCAGCTATGAATCTGAGGTATCTTCTGCAAGACTGTCTGATTGGGACATGCAGGTATGCCTCCTTTCAGTCCAAAGTTACGAGCCAAGCCCTCTTGCCCAGCATGGGCAGTAGCTGCTGAAGAGTCAACATTTTGAATTTTGGAACTTCCAGAAAAGTATTTAGTATAGACAGGTCCAGAATTGGTCTCCAGGTTTTGTCCTTCCTGGGTACTAGGAAAAGTCTGGAATAAAATTCTTGCCCCTGCTCTTGTTGTGGTACTTGCTGAATGGCACTCATGTCCATGAGGGCTGTAATTTGTTTTTGTGCCTCTGCCCATTGATTGTGTGGCAGGTCTGGCATGCCCTTTGACCTTGGTAGAGTGTGAAAATGGAACCTGCAGCCTTGGGACACTATGTTCAGGACCAATTTGTCTTGGGTAACTATTTGCCAATTTGATGAAAAAAGTGCTAGCTTTCCCCCTAAGGGGGCTGTCAAAAGAAAACTGCTTGGAACTGGTAGAGGAAAGTCATTGGGACTGTTTCCTGTAAGGTTGTGATTTGTCTTCTCCACTTTTGGAGGTAGGAGCACCCCATTGTTTAGGCCTGTATGAGCCTTGGGGCTGAGATCTGCCTCTGGGATGCCTGTATCTGCCTGAGACTGGAAAGGACCAATTTTTAGAAGGCCAGTTCCTGCTAAATCTGGGTGGCTGTACCTGTACCTGTAAGAAATCCTTGACTGTCTGCATGGATTTTGCTTTATCCTCCAGTTTTTTTCAACACCTCTTCTGCTTTAGTACCAAACAAAGTATCATGCTGTAATGGTGCATCTAATAATTTTGCTTTAACATGATCAGGCAGATTCTGTTCCTTTAACCAAGCATGCCTTCTAATAACAGAACCTGTAACAGCGGCCCTGCAAGAGGCCTCCAGTGAATCACAACCACATTGCAAAGTGTGCTTTCCCACCTGTTCAGTTGCATGCAATAAATCCTGCAATTCCTTGTTCTCTGAACATTCAGTATTTGTCAACATTTTCTGTTTACGTAGAGACATTAAATATTGCTGCTATTTAAGCATATGAAATTGACAATTTAAAGCCCTTACTGCCAGGGTGAATCCCTATCAGAGGGGACAGGGTTTTTTGCAGTGGAAGCTTTAACCCCCTTGGGACCCTGAGATATAGTTTCCGGGTCAGCAGCAGGGTTTTTATATAGGAATTTATGAGAATCCGGGACCCCGTAATATCTGTCTGGCTTAGCAGGTGCAGGGGTTAAAGAGTCAGGGGACAGTCCGGACTCTGAAAATACATCATCTACAATGTCTAGGACAGGTGGAATAGCAAGGGGTCTGTGCTGAGGAAGAAGCAGATGGTCTCTGAGCCTTTTCTTAGATTCAGAATAATCTTAGCTCTCCCAATGGAAATGCTCCCTCATAGTATGCAGTGTTTCCCCAAAAGAATAGTCCTCAGGAGGAGAGGCTGAAGGAATGGATTTTTCATCATCAGAGTCCTCATAGGGAAGCATGGAGTAATCCTGTTCAGAAGAGGAATCATAGGAAATAGATACCTGATCAGAAGAATCATACTCTGTCTCTTGCCTAGGCCTCTTATCAGAAGGGGGATGGGAGCCCCTGATCAAAGTAATTAGGTCTTCGGCCATTTTGAGCATCTGTTTTTTAGGCATGGAAGTCTGAGTAGGAGAATGCTGTACTTGTTTGTCTTTAGAGCTGCTTTAGTCTTTGTCTTTGAAGCTGAAGATGGCTTAACATATAGTTGTGTAGGTCTGAACAAACCCTCAGAAGCCGATGCCTGCTCAGCGGCTCCGGACCCATCTGAGGGAGTGATTTCCGAGTGTCCAATACCTTGAGTTTCCAGAGGCCCAGTCGGCTCCACGTTGGGAGTTGGTAGCGGCCTGTGGCTCTGAGGTAGCGGGCGACAGGGGCTGCGAAAGCGCCTCACTGAGAACCGGCGACTGGCCTAGAAGAGGCTTCGTCATCGGTTTTGGACCTCGGATGCCTATCTTTGTCCTTGCGTTTTTTGTAACCTCCAGTTGTCGGCTGTTCCACCAGCATTATATAATTAAATCTTCGGCCAAAGTAATGAAATGCAAAATCGAACCGACGCTTGATAGTGCGTTGGTTAAATCTAGCACAAAACCGACAACTAGCAACGTTGTGATCAGGGCCTAGGCAAGAAATACAGTAAGAGTGAAAATCCTTATGAGGTATTTGCTTCCCACAAGAAATACAATTGTTAACTTTTTCTGACATCGGTCTGGAGCAAGAAAAAAGTTTCTCCAACGGGGTACTTAGCTTTAATGAAGACTTTGGTTCTGAAATTCAGATTTGAAAATCTCAGGAGTCGGCCGACCAGCACTTGCTAACTGTTTTTGCTTCGGGCACCGCGCGGCAAGAAAGACTGAAGAAAATGGCGTTGGCTGCATCTTTTATACCCCAGGCGCACTGACGTCAGGGAAGAGGTGACAGCAACAGATGCCGAACCTATACTTTGGAATTCTGGCCGACTGCAGGTAGCCTGGCAGCAGGATAACCCAAGAGTAATGACTGCAACAGTGAAACACGATGAACATCTGTAGTTGGATTTACTGAAAGCATTTTTTTTTACTGTTATTAAGGTATTAAATTAATGATGTATACGAAACTGGCTATCAAACGTATACATTTGCATGCATTTTTTCAAAATGATAACACTATATGATATGTCCCCTCTGACAGTTAACTCCTCTGGGTCCCACAGTATCCAAGTGTAAGCCAAAAGGATTCAAACTCATCATTCTAGTTTACAGCAGCCCAGCAGCCTAACAATATACCGCAATACCTCTGGTAACAGTAATACAAGATTCCCAGCAGCAGTATAAAACACTGGAAGGTAAATTCTACCATCTACTTCTGTTTTGATTCACTTCACGAGTAATATGCATTACAACTTACTAACTAATATGGGTGGCAGGCTCTAAGAAACAAAATGGATGGAAAAATGCAGACACAGTGCAGGTTTTGATGAACCTAACTAACTAAATAAAGCAATATTAAAAGTACTTTGCTTTAGCAAACTTGCACTTAATCCTGAAGGCAACAGCACTGCAAAACCTAAAGTAACTCATAGAGAGACTTTGTGAGATATAGTAGTTATTTGTCAAGCACCATCTGCTTTTTCTTTCTCTGCTTCTGATTTTGATCTGTGGAAAACCACATCAGTATCATATGTCACTTAGCTCTTATTCAAACAGAGCAGAGCAGACAGAACGGCTGCAGCAACTGACTTTTCTGACCCAAGCCTAAAGTAAAAACAAACCCTAATAAATCACCAGATGTAAGCAATTTAGTTGTGATCATTTTAATTAATTGAACAGTTTCCCAGGAATTTATAGTATTGTTTTAACCCCCGAGGAGCAGCTTTTTTTTTTTTCAGAAGTAGCTCAGCACAAGCCTTTTTCAACCTCCTGGCTGCAGCATTAAGCTAGAATTTTTTTTTTCTTTAATAATCTGGCACAGTATGCTGACAAAAAGATAGTACTAATTTGGAATAGAGAAATGCTAGCCACTCAACCAGACGACATACAGAGTTGGTGCCCTTCCTAGGAGTTCAAAAGTAAAAAAAGACTAATTCTCGCATACAACAATAAACATGCATGTTCACTCTTGGTAATAAATGAAGACATTTTTAAGTAACAACAAATAAAATGTAAATGGAACATTATGAGATTAACTTGTCTTATTCAGAAAGTACACAGAACTAAAAAACATTTTATTCAACTAAGAAGTGATTTGAATTTCATTTCAACTTAAAAGACTTGGCCCAATTCTTTAAATTCTGGTTTTCATTAAAGGCGCCAGTGAATTAAAAAAAATGCAATGATTTACTTAGAGAGGGAAAAAGTTTGTTCTTTCTCCAAAAGGAAATACCACACACTTGAATTTTTCAAGCAAAACTTTCTTCTTTTAAATCACTAGCTGACAACCTCTTTGCTCTGCTCTCATTTGTAACTGCACACATGTGTACTGAAGCTGGCTAAAAATAATAAAAAAATGTGTTAAACCAGGTCCAAGAACACATAAGCAGAAGACGAGAAAATTTTAAATCATTAAGTGGAAACAAAAAAGTAGAAACTAATGGAATGGCTCAAAGTTGAGCTGCATTCTTAATGAACACTGTTGGTTCAGTCATGCTCTACTATATTCCACCAATGTGCATTTACTAAAAGGAAAAACTCATAACCTGTGTCTGGCCTTACTTGGCTTTTTGACACACACGGGTATTAGCAAAGACAAAAACAAAAAGTATGGACCAACAACAATCTGCAAACCGAGACAAAGATAAAGGTCATACCAAACTCAGGACACTTTATGCAAGTAGCAGAGCACATGAAGACAAAAACAGGTTCTTAAATCTCTCAGATTAAAATGTTTATTACTTCAACTTTCTTTTCCCATCCACTACAGCAAAACTATACAAACTGCACAAGACTTAACACAGAATGCATGTCCTAACAATTTTAAGAATCCTCATTTTTCAAGGCACCCTAAGAGATATGCAAATTATCCCTGAAAATACTGAAATGTTTCAAAACACCGGGGTTAATAACATATAAATGCACACGGGTCTTCAGAAATAAGCCAGGAAATCCATCCTCAGCTAATAATTTCTGTGTTTTGGCATGGTCTCTCTGGCTAGGTCGCTCTATGCATCTAGCTAGAAACTTAACTTCTTTTTCTTTCTCTCCTTACTGGCTACTTCTTTGTGTAAACAACTGCAAAAAATCTCTGAAAGCTAAACATTTCAATCCTTAAGCCACTTTCCACTTATGGAATTCTCACAAAATGCAATAACATGAGAATGTCCACATACCTAGTAGAGCCAGCCATTTTTTGGTTTGACTGCATTATTAAATACCTGCATGGTAACACTTATGTTTGCAGGGATGAGTTACACATCTCTCATGAAAACAAAGGAAGTTTTATGGGTGTTTCTAAAATACGTTTTTAAAAACTCTTTTATGTTTCATAGATAAATATGCCAACAGCTGCATTTTTCTACTTACAGTGACATGAGGGTAATATTCCTAGAAACAGGACCCAGACTTGGTATGCGTTCCAGGTGATTATTATTCAATTTTCTGAAAGTCAAAACAGGAAGCATCAATAACAACACTCGGGGAATGTACACGGTAAAAACGAAGGCCACCCTTACACTGAATGTATACTCACATTTCAAGGAGGCTGTGAAGGTGACTGAAGGTGGAGGGTTCAATTGAAGACAGTCTGTTGTGGCTCAAATCCCTGCAAAAGAAAATATTTGTACATTATAACTATGCAGCCGAAGCAGTTAAGATGTTACTTAATCCAGATACAGTTTTATATGCAACATCCACTTCAAATGCTAATGCTCTGACAATACTCACATAGCTCAGTGTTTGTGAAGAAAATTTTACATGATAAAAGTGAAGCCTTCATAACTTTTACAACCAAGTAAGCTCAACTTGGAACACAATACTATTGTATACTAACATGGAATTTAAAATTTAAAAGTAATCAAAATCGTTGAGAGAAATATTAACAACCTCAGATACAAAGATAATACTAATAGCTGAACATCAGGAAGAGTTTAAGATTCTGTTCATGAAGGTTAAAGCAGAAAGCTCTTCAACCTCAAAAAAAAAAAAAAAAATATTGTATTATCGAGTGCTATTAATTATTTGCAAATATATGGGAAAGAAAGGGAGACTGTGACATACTTTATTTTAGTGGGCTCAAAGAACTCTGCAGATGGTGACTGCAGTAAAGAAATTAAAAGATGCTTTCTTTTTTGGAAGGAACGCTGTGGGAAATCTGGATGAAATTATAAAGAGAGAAACATCACATTGTTGACAAAGGTCCATGTAGCCAAAGCTATGGTTTCTCAGTTGTAACATATGGACTGTGAAAGACTGCAAGTAAAGCTGTGTAGTGGAAATGTAATGCTTCTGTACTGTAATATTGGAAGAAAAAAAACTTTTGAGTGTTCCGTGGACGACAAGAAGATGAAATCAATCATTACAAAAACTTGTAAAAATAGTTTTACTTTTTTATATAATATATGTGATTTTTAACTGAGGAGCTTTTCTCCCTGGGCCATAACTGAAAATTAGTTTTTGCCCAACTGAACCTTCCAGGCCAACAAAAACAAATAAACTATAAAATAAATAATTAGTGAAGGAAATAAATCGAGACTGTTCACTGGAGGCCTGATAGTAAAATTAAAACTCAGTTACTTTGGCCATATAACACAAAGACAGGATTCGCTGGAGAAAACAATGGGGGTGGAAAAGATGAAAGACAATAGAAGAAGGGGCAGAAACAGCCGCTGAGGGCATAGAGCATTACTGAAGTACCGAATACGAATTTCCAAGAACTTAAAAGAAGCAGTTCTTGACAGACAGGCCTGATGTGCTAAAGTCCTTGAGATCACGGAGTAAGATATGACTAAACAGCAAGGCAGCATTAAACAAGCTTCTCAGTGGAAAAATCATTTTCATACACTGAAAAACTACTTTCTTTCATAATGATTGCGCACTAAACTAATAATGCTACTTTTAAAGTATGAAGGCATTGGCAGGAGTTCTCTGTTAAGTTACAGATTTGGGCAAACCTTATAATATACCACCTACGGTATGACTGCTATAAGAACACAAAGCTTAGCTCAGCTCATGAAAGTGACACAGAAGGTCTCACGACGCAAGTGAGCCTGAAGAGTCCCTGCTAGCTTGGTTTCACAAAAATAAATCATTAACAATGGTTCTCCAGAACTGTCACTGGCAGATCATTAGCTAAAAAATGTAAATACTTGAACAAAACAAATTACAAAGTGGAAAAAAAAAAGTACAGTTTTGTACCTACCATAAATGTAGATGTCCGATAGGTATGCATCTGCAGTCCTAACATATGGGTTGTCCTGCCTCAGGCAGCCCTTCGGTCGGCCGGATTCCAAAGTCTGGGTCTGGCCTCGGCTGATGTCGCACTTCACCCGACGTCATAGCTGCTGGGGTATAAAGGCATCAGCCGACGCCATTTTCCTCAGTGTTTCTTGCCCCAGATGCCAGGTGCCCTCTAGGAAGGCTAAATTTGGATAAATGCAAATAATTCCAAACAGTTGAAAGCAAAATATATATATATAAATACATATATACATACAAACAAATACACCATAATAGATTCCCCCAGCTAGCTAAAAGAGGGGTAAGTACCCTAGGAATACCACAGAGGGGAAGGAGGGTGGGTAATCCTGAATGCAGATGCATACCTATCGGACATCTACATTTATGGTAGGTACAAAACTGTACTATGTCCTTCAAGGATGCATCTGCAGTCCTAACATATGGGTAGAATACCATAGCCAAACTGGGGGAGGAGGCACTAAGATAAAGATGGTGTAGTTAAGATCCCTTGCAAAACAGCAGTTGCAAAACCTGCTCGGGATCTGGAGTATAAAGGAAGATTATAATGCTTGGCAAATGTATGCACGGAGCTCCAAGTAGCAGCTTCTAAAATGTCTTTGGTAGCCACTCCTCGTAGGAAAGCTGTAGTGATGGCTGTAGCTCTTGTGGAGTGAGGCCTGATATTGTCAGGAGTTGTCTTTCCATGAAAAGAGTAGCAAAATCTAATGCAATTTCCTATCCATTTTGAGATCGTCTGTTTTGAAATTGCTTTTCCTTGCACTCCTGTTGCATATGCTACCAGAAGCTGGTCAGTTTTTCTGTTGGTCTTAGTTCTGTCCAGATAGTAGCGTAATTGTGCACATCCAAGGTATGTAGTAAGGCTTTCCCCCTGTTCTGTGGGTTGGGGAAGAATGTAGGTAAATGAATCGCTTGGTTCAATGATACCCTGGAGACCACTTTTGGCATAAAAGTAGGATTAGTTCTCAGAGACACTCTATCCTGATGGAAGATAAGGAAAGGCTGTACTGCCATTAATGCCTGTAACTCAGATACCCTTCTTGCTGAAGTGATTGCTAGCAGGAAAGCAGTTTTCCAAGATAAGAACTGTAAGTCTGCTGTTGCTGCTGGTTCAAAAGGGGGAAGTGTTAATTTTTCCAGCACAAAGTTGAGATCCCATGTAGGTAAAGGTGGTTTCCTTGGAGGCTTTACATTTCTGATTCCTCTCAAGAACTGCCTGAGTAGAGGATGAGAGAAGACAGGAGGATCCATGTTGTACTCTGCTGAAATTGCTGATGCATGAATCTTAATGGAAGAGTAGGACAGGCCATTGTGGAACAGTTCTGCTAAGTATTCCAGAATGTGTGCTATGTTTGCCAATGAGACATTTTCTCCCTTTGCTGCACTCCAAATGAGGTATCTTTTCCATTTGGCTGAATAAGTTTTCCTTGTGGAGGGTCTGCGTGCCTCCAGGATAATGTCCTTAACCCTCTGAGATAAATCTGGTTTATTTTGTTTTATGCAATATTCCAAGCAGCTAGCTGCAGTGTTTTCAAGTTTGGATGCAGGGTCTTGTAGTAGTTCTGTGTTAGAAGTAAGGGACATAGAGGTAGAGGCCATGAGTGTGTCCGAGACATGCTTCTCAGTAGCAGGTACCAATGTTGCCTTGGCCAGTCTGGAGCTATCAGGATTACCTTTGGCTGTTCTTCTCTGATCTTCAGTAGGACTTTGTACATCAAAGGAAGAGGTGGAAATGCATATGCTGTCAGGTTTTTCCAGCTGAAGGAAAGGGAGTCCACCCTCCAGGCAAGTGGGTGGTATGCTCTTGTGCAGAATTTCTTCAATTGGTGGTTGTGTGGGGAGGCGAACAGGTCTATCTCTGGCATTCCCCATTTCTTTGTTATGGTTTTGAAGATATCTGGATGCAGCATCCATTCGTGAGCATCCGTGGTAGTTCTGCTTAAGGTGTCTGCTAGTGAATTTTCTTTTCCTGGTACAAATCTGGCCTGTAGTTGAATGTTGAGATTCAGGGCTAAATTCCACAAGTCCATTGCCATCCGGCATAGTGGATATGAGTGTGTACCTCCCTGTTTGTTGATGTACCACATGACTGTGGTATTGTCCGTCCTTATCAGCAGGTGACCTTGTTGAAGGAATGGTCTGAATGCCTGGATTGCATGTTTCACTGCCAGCATCTCCTTTAGGTTTATGTGTAGATTCAGGTGGTCTTGGGTCCATAGGCCTTGTATACACTTGCCCTCCATGTGTGCCCCCCAGCCTAGGTCTGAGGCGTCCGTGGTGATGGTTTGGCTTGGATGTGGTTTGTGGAAAGGCAATCCTCTGTTCATCTGACAGGCCTGAGCCCACCACAGGAATTCTTTTTTCAGGCATGGAATTATTGGAATCTGGGCTTCTAGACTGTGCTTGTGTTGAGACCATACATTCCTTAGGTACCATTGCAACTTTCTCATATGCAGCCTGGCATGCGGGATCAGTATTATGCAGGATGCCATGTAACCCAGGGCTTGCAGGACTTTCCTTGCAGTAAGCTGATTTTGTGTTGTTAATGTCATGAAATAGACTGGTAGTTGCTTTTGTTTTTCTTCTGTGAGAAAAGCCATCTGAGTTGTTGTATCCAGTTCTGCACCCAAAAATGTTATCCTTTGGGATGGTACTAGTCTTGACTTTTGAATGTTGACTGTGTATCCCAAGGCTTGCAGCAGTTGTATGACCTTTTCCAAATCTTTTGTTAATTTTGTCTTGTTGTCCGCTTGTATTAGGCAGTCGTCCAGGTATGGGTAAATTTGAATTCCCTGAAGCCTGCAATGAGCAATTACTGATGCCAGGCATTTCGTGAATACTCTGGGCAGTAGATAAGCCAAAGGGCAATGCTGAGAATTGATAATGCTCTGATCCTGCAAGAAATCTGAGGTGTCTTCTGCAATCTGGTCGTATAGGGACGTGCAGGTATGCCTCCTTGAGATCTAGAGTCACCAGCCAAGACTCCTTGCCCAGCATGGGAAGAAGTTGCTGGAGGGTCAGCATTTTGAATTTTGGAACAATGAGGTATGTGTTCAGTGCGGACAAGTCGAGAATAGGTCTCCATTGATTTTCTTTTCTTGGTACAAGGAAAAGCCTGGAGTAAAATCCTTGGCCTTGTTCCATAGGTGGTACCTTTTCTATAGCTCTCATCCTTAGTAAGTTGTTAATTTGTTTTTGAGCCTCTGTTTTTTGGCTTGGTGGAAGGTTTGGCATTCCTCTCTTCTTTGGTAGAGTGTGGAAGTGAAACCTGTAGCCCTTGTCTATTGTTTGTAAAGTCCATTTGTCTCCTGTAATGCAATTCCAGTTGTCGGAGAATAAGGCTAGCTTTCCGCCCAAGGGTGCTTCCAGTTGTTCCCTGGTAGGCGGAACCAGAGCCAAGTCATTGTGTCTGTCCTGTGGAAGTGGTTGTAGTTGCAGCTGTGGCAGCACTTCTCTGGTTGGCAGGTTGCCACTGATGTCCCCTGTAGGCACCCCTAGATTGACCTCTGCCTCTTGGGCGTCTATTTCTGCCTCTCTGTGCTCTGGAGGTGTCTGGAAAGGACCAATTCTTCGAAGGCCAATTTTTGCTAAACCTCGGAGGTTGGACCTGTAAAAAATCCTTGACTGTTTTGACAGATTTTGCTTTTTCTTCCACTTTCTTTAGAACCTCCTGTGCAGGGGAGCCAAACAAACTTTGTTTCTCCATAGGAGCATCTAGGAGTTTTGACTTAACATGGTCTGGTAAGGATTGCTCTTTTAACCAGGCATGCCTTCGAATCACTGCTCCAGTCATAGCTGATCTAAAGGAAGCCTCCAGTGCATCATAGCCACATTTTAAGAAATGATTACTGACCTGCTGAGAGTTATGTACCAAATCCTGAAGGGACTTGCGGTCTATAGGTTCAGGAGAGGACAGTTTTTTATTTAGCTGGTCTAACAAAAATTCCTGGTACTGAATCATGTGAAATTCACAGTTTAAGGCCCTGGCCGAAAGAGTAGCAGATGTATAAACCTTTTTACCCCATCTCTCTAATGCTCTAGATTCCCTTTCAGAGGGAAGAGGGTTTTTGGTAGAGGCAGCTGCCACACCTTTAGGGCTCTGTGAAATGGTTTCTGGGTCTGCAACATGAGCCTTATACAAGTGGTAGTGTGTGTCCGGGACCCTGTAATATCTATCAGGCTTGGCAGGGGCCGGAGGAAGAGAATCAGGGGCAGTACTGGCATCATTATATGCATCATCAACAACTGATAGTACTGGAGGAATGGCTAAAGGCCTATGCTGTGGTAAGTGTAAAAAAGTCCTTAGCCTTTTCCTTGAATCTGAAAAATCCTGGCCCTGCCATTGGAAGTGGCAGAGGCAGCTGCCACACCTTTAGGGCCCTGTGAAATGGTTTCTGGATCTGCAACATGAGCCTTATACAAGAGGTAGTGTGTGTCCGGGACCCTGTAATATCTATCAGGCTTGGCAGGGGCCGGAGGAAGAGAATCAGGGGCAGTACTGGCATCATTATATGCATCATCAACAACTGATAGTACTGGAGGAATGGCTAAAGGCCTATGCTGTGGTAAGTGTAAAAAAGTCCTTAGCCTTTTCCTTGAATCTGAAAAATCCTGGCCCTGCCATTGGAAGTGTTCCCTCATAGAATGTAGGGTTTCCCCAAAAGAAAATTCTTCAGGAGGAGAAGCAGAAGGAATGGAGTCTTCTGCATCAGAATCCTCATAAGGAGAATATGGGCCTTCCTGATGGTCTGAAATATCTGAGTCATCCGAGGAATAGTCTGTAGATACAGGTTCAGGGGGTTCAGTCCTAGGCCTCTTATCTAGAGGAGGTAGAGAGGCCCTGTCTGGGTGAGGTTGGGATCCCCTGATCAAAGAAATAAGATCCTCAGCCAGGCTGAGTATTTGGGAACTAGAGGTAGGCCTGTGTGAGGGAGCTTTTGAAGGTAAGGCCTTAGAAGATTTAGCTGCTTTAGCCCTGGAAAAGGCCTTGATAGACATAGAAGCAGGGGGTCTAGCAGCCCCACGTGCAGGTGTAGAAATGTCTAAAGGAATAGTGTCTGACAAATCCTGGGTGCCTGCTTCAGTAGCAGTAATTTCAGTAGCAGATTCAGTAATGCTCTGTGAGGCCTCTGTTATCGGAGGCATGCTTTCGGCCGAAGGAAGAACCGAGGACTCTGTTTCAGCCGAAACCGAGACACTCACGGTTGGCCTAACCGTGGTTTCAGCCGAAACCGCGGACCGCGAGTGTCGGTCCTTTTCCTTGCGCTTTTTAGATAATTGTGTAATCGGAGTCTCCGATGGCATTTTATATGCAAAAGCGGGACCAAAAAACTCCTCTGCAAACTCCGACCGACGTCTAAGCGTCAGTCGGTTGAAGGAAGCACAGGCTAGACAAGCTGATACGTCGTGGTCTGGGCCTAAGCAAGGAAGGCAGTAAGAGTGGAAATCCTTATGAGGTATTTGTTTCCCACAAGTTAAACAATTACTTACTTTGTCTGACATCGGCTGAGGCAAGAAAGAGTCCCCAACGGGGTACTTAGCTTTTTTAGAAGTCTTCGGTAGTAGAAATCTCTGGATCTGACCGACCGGCACTTGCGAACAGCTTCTGCTTCGGGCACCGCGCGGCAAGAAAGACTGAGGAAAATGGTGTCGGCTGATGCCTTTATACCCCAGCAGCTATGACGTCGGGTGAAGTGCGACATCAGCCGAGGCCAGACCCAGACTTTGGAATCCGGCCGACCGAAGGGCTGCCTGAGGCAGGACAACCCATATGTTAGGACTGCAGATGCATCCTTGAAGGACATCACCAAGACAGGAAGAGATCCAATCCTCTGGTTATATTACTGAAGTGCTGGCTGTACAGGTGGATGGATATTAAACATCCTGTGGCAATTGTTAGGACAGCAACATCTACTTCAATTAAAATGTTATATATTGCAGACATTTTTTACAACATGTATCCTTTCAAAATATTAATGATATAAAACACACAAACACCCAAACAAGACTTTAAAAAGAAAAAAGCAAATAAGACAAATGTTTCACATGAGAATTAGAAAATAAGACAAGTTCCAAAAAGGTACGTCCCATATGTCTGCTGAATTTTCATAACAGATTGCTTTGTTTTGTCATACATCTTTCAAAATAGAACTGACATAACTTTCTGCAATAGAGAAAAGCATCTGTTACTCCACATGGTTAAATATCTATCCTTGCAGTCTACTAGAGCTCTTTTATATAAATATCCCATCTCCTTACCCTCAAAACAACTTAATTCTAAACTACTCTGAGGCTATACATCCACTACACGAGGACATAAAAGGCACTGCTGTTCTATATCATGTTGTTCAATTTTTTTCTCTCTATATTCAGCAATTCTAAATAAAATGCAATAAAGTTTATCACAAATTTTAGCTTGAAAGTACATGGATATTTTTATGTTGGCACTATAAGTTGTGATTAAAATACTTTGCCCACTGATTTTTTAATCAAAAAGCAATTATTCTCCACATAAACCCTCACTTCTACAGCAGCTCCTTTTTAACCAACAGCAAAACCCCTTTCCCCTGTCCTTGATCCTTCATGGAATTCACCTCTGCAGACACCATACATGGCCTGACAGGCTGCTGAGAAGCGACTAGTGCCTTGCCTACACAGCAGCTTCGTACCTTGCCCTAATGAAAATGCTACACGTCCGCAAGTCATATGGGACAATATTCACCCGTTAACCTAGCCGGCGACATTAACAGGATATGTTGGAGACACAGATGCATCTCCCAGAGATTACCACTCCAAAGGAACAAACTCCAAATTCACATAAAGTAGAGTTCCTCAATGACCCTATTTAAGTGTAACTTCGACAACTGGATGGGAGACCATAAATTTACCCCGGGGGTGTCACCTATGTCCCTCTTGGATAAGGGCAGTAGGTGCTGATCACAGATTCATGCTGCAAGTACAGACCATACAACGTGGTCAGTAAGGGAACAAGGGTATAACATGGCTAGGCTTATAAAGGCCCTAGGGGCAATAGCCTAGTAACCTCCTAAAAACCTATGAACTTATGAACCCATTAGATTCCATCCACTCATTCATGTTGATCCAATGCCTCTGACACTGGAATATGACCAAATGTTGTTGATAATGAGCTCGTAAAACATGAACCAACATTTTACTTAAGACGTGCTGTTAAACCCACTCCTACTTACTCTCTCTTTAGCTTCTTTTTATCAGCAAACATTTTCCCTTAATCCCACACTTCTTCAAATACCACTAACTTTTTTTTATCAACACACTATTCTATAGTTTCTTTTAAGAAAACGTGCCTAGAGCACTTTACATCCAGCCACAAGTGTACCTGTATGTAAAAGTTTTCATTTTTTCCTGTAATTCTGCCCTTTATCTTTTTATAGGAGTCATACGTCTCCACGGACTTCTCCCCATTATCTTCCATGTTTTAAATGTGTGTGAACTAGTAGTGATCTCCCTTCCATCACTTTTAACAGACCAATCCATCCTATAACATCACTTCTGGTATGCCAGATCACTTTTCTTTTCTGAAATACAGTTCAGTAAAATCTCTGCACCACTTCTTTAATAAGACTATTAGTTTATTTATACCAATCCTAAAATTAGAAAAGACACATTATTACACACACACATACATACCTACTTGTACAACTTATTATATTAGCCCATAAATGGCTAATCACCCACCTCCTGCTAGTATCTTTTAACTATGCGCTTTCATTTATATATATTTTTTTTTACTTACAACCAACATTAGTGCAACTGAACCTTCTCAGTCTTTTGAAGACATCCAGATTCTGCCAAACCATTCTCATACTGTGAGCCTAACCAGGATCACACACACACAACAAACATAACACTTCCTGGATTTAGAAGCATTTGGTTTAGAGTTCTTTCATAGTATTCTGTCTACCCAACTTCAAATTTATTTTAATTAGAGAAAATCAGTCAGGAAATTTTGAAACGTATTCACTTTGAATATTCACTGGGCATGTCACCACTTCAGACAGGGAAGAGAACAGCTGGTTGAGATACAAGTGTGTGAATTATACATATCTTCAAAAAGAACAGTTGTGTACACTTACCATAAATGTAGATGTTCGAGTGTATTCACTGTTGCAGTCATTACATTTAGGTAATCCTGCTGGCAGGTTGCACTCAGTCGGCCTGAATTCCAAAGTCCTGGGTCCTGCGTCGGCTGCTGTTGCCCCTTCCCTGACATCAGGTCGTCAGGGGTATAAAAGATGCGGCCGACGCCATTTTCTTTATATATATATATACACACATATATATATATATATACACACATATATATATATATATATATACACACACACACACACACATATATATATATATATATATATATATATATATATATATATACATATACATATATATATATATATATATATATATATATAAATAAATACATGCACCAATATAAACTTTACCTTCATCTACAAGCAAATACATTACATAGGTTCCATCAGAAGAAAGGGGGATGGCGGGTGGGTAACCTGGACTGCAACAGTGAATACACTCGAACATGTACATTTATGGTAAGTGTACACAACTGTACTATGTTCTTCGTGTTTCACTGTTACAGTCATTACATTTGGGTAGAGTCCCAAAGCTATGGTTGGGAGGCTGGAGCTAAACAGCGTTACGAGCAGCTATGAGGCCCTGCAGAACTGCAGTGGCAAAGCCTGCCCTGGATTTGAAGTAGAGTGGCAGATGATAGTGCTTTGTGAAGAAGTGCACTGAACTCCAAGTAGCAGCCTCTAAAATGTCCTTGGTTGGTACTCCCCTGAGAAAGGCTGCTGAAGATGCTGCAGCTCTGGTTGAATGTGGCCTAATGCCCTTAGGCACTGGCTTGCCATGATGTAAGTAGCAGAAACGAATGCAGTGGCCTATCCATTTTGAAATAGTCTGCTTTGAGATGGCCTTTCCTTGTAATCCTGCAGCATATGCCACTAGCCTTTCCTTGTGATCCTGCAGCATATGCTACTAGTAATTGCTCTGTCTTTCTGAAAACTTTGGTTCTGTCCAAGTAGAATCTAAGCTGTCTGTGTACGTCCAAAGAATGCAGAATTCTCTCCCCATTGTTCTGTGGATTTGGATAAAAATTTGGCAGACGGATAGTTTGGTTAAGAGCCACATTGGACACCACCTTAGGCATAAATGTTGGGTTTGTCCTCAGAGAGACCCTGTCTGGATAAAAAATGATAAAAGGTTCCACAGCCATGAGTGCCTGTAGCTCTGAAACTCGTCTTGCAGAAGTTATTGCTAGGAGCACAGCTGTTTTCCAAGGTAAAAACTTAATATCAGCAGTATTAGCTGGCTCAAAAGAAGGCAGAGTGAGTTTTTCCAAGACATAGTTGAGGTCCCATGCAGGCATTGGTGATCTCCTTGGAGGCCTTAAATTTTTGGCTCCTCTGAGGTACTGCTTTAATAAGGGATGAGAAAAGATTGGTGGCTCTGTATTGTAATGAGCCGAAATGGCAGAGGCATGAATTTTAATAGATGAAAAAGATACCCCTTTGTCCAGCATCTCAGTTAAGTATTGTAAAATCTGAGGAATATTTGGCACAGCTGTATCAGTTCCTTATGCCTGGTTCCAAGCACAAAATCTCTTTCATTTTCCAGCGTAAGATTTTTTAGTACTAGGCCTTCTGGCCTCCAAAATGACATCCATCACCGCTTTACTGAGAGGTGTGTTTTGTATGACTACATTATCCGCCATGCTGCCAGGTTTAAAGTCCTGAGTTGGCTGTGCAGGATCTGATTATTTTGCTGGGACAGTAGATGAGGTATTTGAGGTAAAGTCCAAGCTGGGCATTGAGACAAGTTCTTTAGGATTGGAAACCAGTACTGGCGAGGCCAGTCTGGGGCAATCAGTATCATTTTTGGCTTCTCCTGTCTGATCTTTAGGAGTACCTTGGGGAGGAGAGGCAGTGGGGGAAAGGCATATACAGATAGGTTTTTCCAGCTGAAAGATAGGGCGTCCAATTTCCATGCTTGTCTGTGATAAGTCCTTGTGCAGAATCCTTTTAGTTGGTAGTTGTGAGGGGAGGCAAATAGATCTATGTCCGGGCATCCCCATTTCCTTGTTATCATGCTGAAGATTTGTGGATCCAGCTGCCACTCGTGGGGAACCATGAGATTTCTGCTTAGTTCGTCTGCCAGAGTATTTTTCCTTCCTGGCAGGAATTGTGCCTGTAGATGTACTTGTTAAGTTAATGCTGTGTTCCACAAAGTTATGGCTAATCTGCAAAGGGGGTAAGAATGTATGCCCCCTGCTTGTTTATATACCACATGACCGTGGTGTTGTCTGTCTTTATCAGTAGTTGTCCCAGATGAAGTAGGTCCTTGAAGGCTGTCAGGGCATTCTGAACAGCTAGCATCTCTTTTTGATTGATATGTAGATGCATTTTGGTTGAGGACCATGTGCCCTGAATGCATCTTCCTGCCTGCATAATCTGATGCATCCGTTGTTAGTGTCTGCCTGGTTAGGGGTAATGTGAATGGCTGTCCCTTGTTTTGGTGACAAGCCTTTGCCCACCATCGAAACCCCTGTTGTAGGCAGGGAATGAGAGTAATCATTGTTTCCAGGCTGTGGCAATGTTGAGTCCAAACACATTTTAGGTACCATTGAAGTTTCCTCATATGCAGTCTTGCATATGTAATTAGTAGGATGCAGGATGCCATGAAGCCTAAAGCCTGCAGAATTTTTCTTGCAGATAACTGGGTCTTTGTTGCCAATGTTTTGAAATAGGTAGTCAGTTGTCTTTGTCTGGCGTGAGATGAGCTATTTGGGCAGTTGTATTTAAGTTTGCACCCAGGAATATTATCCCTTGAGAGGGTACTAGTTTTGATTTATTTTCGTTGACTGTGTACCCTAGGCATGTTAGAAGTCTTTTCACAAACACCAGATGCTGTAGAAGAATGTCCTTGTTCTCTGCTTGAATTAGACAGTCGTCCAAGTAAGGATATATTTGTATTCCTCTTTGTCTGCAGAATGTAATTACTGGTGCCAGGCACTTTATAAAGACCCCGGGCGTAGTAGATAAGCCAAAGGGCAGTGCAGATAATTGGTAATACATTAAGCCAGCCTTGAATCTGAGGTATCTTCTGCATAATTGTCTGATTGGGACATGCAGGTATGCCTCTTTTTAGGTCTAGAGTCACAAGCCAAGCGTTCTTGCCCAGCATGGGCAGAAGCTGCTGCAAAGTCAACATTTTGAATTTTGGTATATCCAGGAATGTGTTCAGAATTGATAGATCCAGTACTGGTCTCCAGGCCTTGTCCTTTCTGGGTACCAAGAACAGTCTTGAGTAGAATCCTTGCCCCCGCTCTTGCTCTGGTACTTGCTGAATGGGACCCATGTCCATGAGGGATGAGACTTGTTTTTGTGCCTCTGTCCATTGATGTTTTGGCAGATCTGGCCAGCCGTTTGCCTTTGGCAGGGTATGGAAATGGAACTTGTAGCCTTGTGACACGATATTTAGAACCCATTTGTCCTGGGTTATAATGTGCCAATTTTGAGAAAAAAGTGCTAATTTTCCCCCTAAGGGTGCTGCCAGGAGATAAGTGCTTGGTGCAGGCAGGGGGAAATCATTGGGCCTGTTTTTCTGTAAGGTTGTGATTTGTCTTCTCCAACTTTGGAGGTAGAAGCACCCCATTGCTTTGACCTGTGTCTGGGATCTGCCTCTAGGGAGTCTGGATCTGCCTCTTTGAGGTCTGTCTGACACAGGAAAGGACCAATTCTTTGTAGGCCAGTGTCTACTAAACCTAGGTGGCTGTACTTCTAAAAAAAATCTTTGACAGTTTGCATAGATTTAGCTTTGTCCTCCATTTTCTTTAACACCTCTTCTGCCTTAACACCAAACAAAGTATCATGCTGTAAAGGTGCATCTAATAATTTAACTTTGACATGATCAGGCAGATTTTGTTCCTTTAACCAAGCATGCCTCCTAATTACAGAACCCGTAACTGCGGCTCTGCAGGAGGCCTCCAAAGAATCAAAACCACATTGCAAAGTATGCTTTCCAACTTGTTCAGCTGCAGGCCTCCAAAGAATCAAAACCACATTGCAAAGTATGCTTTCCAACTTGTTCAGCTGCATGCAATAAATCCTGCAATTCCTTGTTTTCTGCACATTCAGAGTTTAATAACATTTTCTGTTTAAGCAATGCCATGACATGTTGCTGATATTTGAGCATATGAAACTGACAGTTTAAGGCCCTTATAGCCAAGGTAGCAGATGTGTAAACCTTTTTTCCCATCTATCCAGTGCCCTAGAATCTCTGTCAGAGGGGGTAGGGTTTTTTGCAGTGGAAGCCTTAACTCCTTTGGGACCCTGTGAAATAGTTTCTGGGTCTGCAGCAGGGTTTTTAAAAAGGAATTTATGAGATTCAGGAACCCTGTAATATCTGTCAGGCTTAACAGGAGCTGGAGGTAGAGAGTCAGGGGTAAGACTAGACTCCGAAAACACATCATCTACAATGTCTAACACAGGTGGATTGGCTAGTGGCCTGTGTTGAGGTAGTAAAAGGAAATCCCTGAGCCTCTTTTTAGATTCTGAATAATCTTGGCTCTCCCAGTGGAAATGCCCCCTCATGGTATGCAAGGTTTCTCCAAAAGAATAGTCCTCTGGAGGAGAAGCTGAAAGTATAGATTCTTCAGCATCAGAATCCTCATCGGGGGAAGAGAATATTCCCGATCAGAAGAGGAATCAGAAGAAATAGAAACCTGATCTGAAGACTCTTGCCTAGGCCTCTTATCAGGAGGGGGATGGGAACCCCTGATCAAGGTAATTAAGTCTTCGGCCATTTTGAGCATCTGTTTTTTGGGCATAGAGGCCTGTCCACGTGGCTCTTGAGTTTGTTTCTTTGCTTTAGCCTTTGCTTTTGAAGCTGAGGTTGGTTTAATGTAAAGATGTTTAGGTCTGAATACACCCTCAGGAGCCAGTGCCTGCTCAGCAGCTCCGGACCCATCTGAAGGAATAGTATCCAAGGCTCCAATACCAAGAGTTTCCAGTGGCATGGCCGACTCCACGTGGGAGTCGGTAGCGGCCTGCGACTCTAAAGTAGCGGGTGTCAAGGGCTGCGAAAGCACCTCACTGAGAACCGGTGACTGGCATAGGAGAAGCTTTGTCGTCGGTTTTGGGCCTCGGTTGTCTCTCTCTCTTTTTTTTTGCGTTTTTTGTGCACTCCGGTAGTCGGATGGCTAACCGACGACATTTCTGGATAATTAAACCGGCGTCCAAAATAGTTTAAAGCAAAATCATACCGACGCTTAATAGTGCATTGGTTAAATCTAGCACAAAACAGACAACCAGAAATGTTGTGATCAGGGCCTAGGCAAGGAATACAGTAAGAATGAAAGTCCTTATGAGGTATTTGCTTTCCACAAGAAATACAATTATTTACTTTTTCCGACATCGGTCTGGAGAAAGAAAAAAAGTTTCCCCAATGGGGTACTTAGCTTTATTGAAGACTTCGGATCTGAAACTCGAACACGAAAATCTCCGGAGTTGGCCGACCGGCACTTGCAAACTGCTTCTGCTTCGGGCACCGGGCGGCAAGAAAGACTAAAGAAAATGGTGTCAGCCACATCTTTTGTACCCCCTGACGTCAGGGAAGGGGCGACAGCAGGCGACGCAGGACCCAAGACTTTGGAATTCAGGCTGACTGAGGGCAACCTGCCAGCAGGATTACCCAAATGTAATGACTGCAACAGTGAAACACGAAGAACATCTGGAATTCATACAAGACTACAGTACATGGAATAACAACTTCTCCCTGAAGGTGAAAGTATCTCATACTTAAGTACGGGATGTGCAAAAGGCAAACGTTCACAGAAAGGATACACAGCACTGCCCACCCAAAAGGGAATGTGAAAAGGTTTGAGCAAATGCTGTTTCACACATTTTTTAACCAAAATGGTAACACTAGACCCCCCCCCCCCCCACCTTTTAACTTCTACCAATCTGGAAGACAAAGCATTTCCCACAGCTTTTCATAAACCACTTAATGTAGAAAAAAAAAATCTTCCTTAACAGTTCAAATATGTTCTCCATTTGCTTCATCTGTTTTCTCTTTTTCTGGACTACATTTAATTTCATTCTGTTAATCCGTAAAAAGTGGGCAACTTTATAATTTCTTTGTGGAAATTACCTACCACAACAGTAGACCTCTTTGGAGAATTCAGTGTTTATTAACCTTTAGGACTCTGGTGTTCAGAGTGTGCTTATTTTTGTCAATAAGGCTTTTCCAGGCCACATACTCTTACCCATGATATCAATGTGCCTCGCTCCATTTCCAAGTTCCCCCCCTAAGCTAAATGCACCAAAAACATAAAGCCAGTAAAACCTTCCCCAGAGAGATAAGGGGAAGGAAGGTGGGATGTTTAATTGGTTAAAGAATAAATTCTCCAAGCAGATCTAAAGTCTTGGGTAACCTTTAGGGCACAGTCCTTTAATACTTTTTGATGAATGGCCTACTGAAATGTAACCTTGAGTACTACAGCTCATAGGAACCTTTAAGCAACTTCTAGTGTATACTTTCTAGCAAATGTATTACTCAGTGAAGACTAAATTGCATCTGCACAGACCTCATTGGGGAAAAAAGGCTGTCGAAATTGAAAACACCTCTAGTTGATGGAACCTCAGGCAATCCTAGTAATGCCTTCCCATACTTCTATAAGAAGAGCAGATATAATTAGACAAGCCAATGACCCAGTCAGAACTTAGCAACTTGTGACTTAATTTCACTAATCCAAAGGAAACAAATAGGTAATTTTCATTTCTTAGTTCCGCCCGCATAATCTCTAAACTGCATCTGGTAATCCATACAATGTATCAATTATGCTCCTCACTTATAATAATCTCTGCAAAATACTGAAGACATGATATGGTCCAATTAAGGTTAGAATTGTTTGCAAACTCTGACATAATACAGGGATTTGTCTACACAAAAACAGTTTATTTATGAAAACTAGGTATGGTGGGTTTAAGAAACAATGCCTGTAACTCAGAAAGCTTTTGGTTTGAAGTCACAGCTACTAAGAAGAAAAGAAGATCTTCCATGTCAAGAACTTTGAACCAGCTACTGGTTCAATCAGGGAAAGAATTTTAGTTTCTGCAGGATATTCACAAATTGAAAAGGCTCCCTGATAGGAACATACAAGAGAAAGTCTCAAGGAGGGCGATGCATACCATAAGGAAAGCTAAAGACAACAATTTTTATTTATTTTATTTATTTTTATTTTACATTTGTTGACCGGGCTAGTCTAGCTGGATACATTTCCATTTTCAGTAGAGGCCCGGGGAGAAAAGCTCCAACAGCAAAATTAGATAAGGGCCCCCTATCATTTATTTATTTTATTTTATTTATTTTTTTATTTTACATTTGTTGACCGGGCTAGATCAAATTCCTGCCGTGTGTTAAAAGTTAGGCTTAGAAAGTAAAATGCAGCTTGAATGATTAACATCTAAATCCGATGGAAACAGCAGTTGAAAAAGGAAACCGGTCACAATGTGCTTCTCATACCGATTACCTTTTCCACTCATCTCTGTAAATCTTCTGAAAACAGAGTTTCTGAGATGGTGGCAGACTATCCACCACCCTGCTAGAAAAAAGAAAAACTCAATCCCAGATTATCAACAGAAGTGGAGTAGCCAAGCCGTTAACATTGTAAAACAAAGGCTCACATCTGCCTTGCCATAAGGATATGACAGAAGAGCCTTCTTTATAGGTAGCTTGAGATGAGATGCACATTGAATCCTCCTCAGGACTAGGAAATCACACCAGTTTGGGGCAAACAATTACTAAATCATCTTGGCAAGCCTGGTCATCTGGGTTACTTTACCAATCTGTATTGTGCTTATTGTAGTACCCCTGACTTACTACCTCCTTTGAAAAAACTGACCTACCAGTAACTTTCTCCCTTAAGAAACACTCTAAACCTCCACAGCAAACTTCTCCTGATTCACAGACTTTACAAAATGATGCAATTATCCAAATAACCCAGTACCCAATGCTACTACACAATCTTCCGAATTCTACTCCCATACATGTAGGTGCATCAAGTAGCACATTCTCACACAGCAAAAGAATGACAGTAGATAAGCCTGCATGGAACACCCATAAATCAGGTTTTACAACAAAAATCAGATCTGAAAGCTATCAGCAACAGATCTCCATTCTCCCAATATAAATAAATTCCTCAAGAACACAACCAAATATTGTAAGGCCAGGTATTAACTCAGTGTCACTACCAGCATTAATGATAACAAACAAAACATTCTTTGTGTACATCAGGAAACTTGGAAATGATGCTCATTACTACACTAGACTTGTTTCCAGTTGTGTCTCCCTGCTATGATCCCACAGTTAATACTAATATTCATACACAAAAATTCAGGGCTAACTTAAACGTGCCAAACCTAATACTGTTGGCCTCCACAGTAATAGGTGATGTAGCTGAGCTTTTCAATGGCCTATTTTGGCCATAAGGTTAGTAAGAACCTATGTACAAAAGAGTACAACCAGTGAGGTTCCAAAGGGCTCTGTCCTGGGCTTCCTGTTTTTGCTGTATGTGGTTCTCAGACATGAAAGCACATCTCCAAAGTATTGTGTCTAACTGTTTGCTAATAACTGAAAACTGGGTTTAAATTGCCAAGCCCACTCAAGATACTCTAGCAAGACCCGGACCAGACCAATGTCTGGTATGTCAGTCACAGGCTTATCTTAATTAACAAAACAATGCAAAACACTTACTTTTACAGATTCAGAGACTGTTACTAGGTTAATGACCTTGGGGGAGGGGGCATTTTAAGTCTAGCCATGTTTTCCTAAAAGAATAATGATGTTCTATACCCAAATAAGACACTGAGGACCACGCACTTATAAGCTACCTCTGTCAGTAAGAGACTTGGGTGCCAGGCCTGGTGTAAATTTCCTATTCCACATCCATTGGTCCAGATTGAGCTGAAACTAGGTAACAGATGGACTCGGCTTCACATGGGACAGGAAGCCTGTTCCATAGGAAGGGCAGTCTTTGGAACACATCTGTCCCTCCAGCATGTTCAGTTTTAGTCACACAGAAAATTCAGATCCCTAGATCTTGTACTTCTGGTACTCTTAGACTTGCAAATATGTATGAGATTCATAGGTGTGGGTTTGCGGATGCCTTGTAAGCCAGGCATAGATCACCCTTCAGCAATCTATAAGAGACTGAGTAGAGGGAAAAGGCTTTAAGGCCACTTTGCATAAGGCAAGTTTGTTACACCTTGTATTTTTTTTGTAAGGAACCTCTGAGGTCGCTCTAGTTGGTGCACAGGCCTGGGCAGGTACATACCAAAGGGAGCACTGTACTCTATGGCTGGTCTGTCAATGGGGGAGAACAGTGTGATAATGACCTCTTTGGGCCTAGATGCCATGCCCTTACTTATAAATTGTCCAGCACATAAGGAACACCTCACCACAGTGGCTACATGGTGGTCGAAGGCAAGGTTACTGTCTATACAAGTACCCAGATTCCTGACCACTGGGTCGATGCTAGGAAATGTATTACCAATATGGTAATTAGCTGAGATAGTCAACTTTCCAAGGTATACAATTATGCATTTTTAGCATTCAGTTTGAGACCAGGCTTTGACAACATTTGTTAGTCAGAGACAGACCTTCTTGAAGAATCTAGTGTCTGCAGGGGAGGCAATGAGAACCTCCATCTTGCAATCATCTCCAAAATTAGTCGGCCATAAACCTTCAGGATTTGCTTCCATTTTAAAGAAATAGATGCCAAAAATGAGCAGACCTGGTACCAAGCCCTGGGGGACTCCTCTAGTGACTCACCTCGGGTCTATATCATGAGAGCGACATCTTAAAATGTCGACTTTCGGTTGTTCGACATGAAAATGTCGAACTCCAACTTTTCCGAATGGACAAATCACCAATTTCTTTCCAACAGAAAAAATCAGTTGGTCGTTCTGTTACACCTGCCCTTTCCCTGACAGTAGTGTCGTCTCAGAGTTAGAATATTTAGTTGCGGGGTATGGGGGGCAAAGCTCCCCACTTAAATGTTTGTTTTTGTGTGGCACTGGTGTTTGGCCAACCGATTTCTTTCCGTTGGAAAGAAATCGGTGATTTTGCCATTTGGGAGAGTTGGAGTTCAACATTTTCATGTCAAAACAACTGAGAGTCGACATTTTAAAATGTTGATCTCATGATATAGACCCACTCGCCTCTTGGTGGAGGTGGCCTCACCTACTTTGACCTCCTGGGTCTTATTAGTGAACCAGTTGGTGATAAAAGGTTTTACACCAAATTAGTCAGCTAGTCTAGAATGCCTAAGTGGGGTACTGTGTCACTTTGGGAAATACACCACCCGCAATGTTAAATACATGACTGGAGCTTCTCTCAAAACAGATGAAATTGCTCAATTATTCATGAGTACAAGCAGTGAACATTACTGACAGACAGGCCATCACCCTGCACTTTGTAAGACTGTGTATTATACCCAAGGACTAAGACAGACTGAGAAGCAAATCACGGGTGGCAAACAGAATCTTCACGGCTAGAGCTGCTAAAGATTCTATCATTCAAGTACAGCAGTACCTTGGAAACCCGACGCTGTTTTAAGACAAAATGGCAGTGTCCTCAACTGAAAATGACTGGCTCCTATGCAGAGCATAAGGAACTTTTATGGCTCCTTTGCAATTCTGATGTACTGATACTCATAACTTGGGGGGGGGGTTCTGAAAGCATCCAGTCTCCTTTGAACAGGTAAGGAAGGATGAAATGTACCATTATTACTTGGAAATGCTTCTTGCCAATATTCTGATTTCAGCTACTCAGAACAAGAAGGGGCCTGAAGTCATGATACTTTTTTGGTACCTTTGCCCTTTGTGATCTGTTGAGACTTCTTGGATAACACTTTTCTAGTAGCAGGTCTAGGTCTGTAGTTTAGCGCAGACTTTTTAATGGGGTGGGACTTTAAGGAGAGGAACAGACTGAAGAGCAGGAGGGGTCAGTAAGGAAATTGGAATAGCCTCTAGGTAGGAAGTCTCTAACCCGCCTGTCATAAGTAATAAGCTGTCACACTGAAAGGTCAGAGCCTGATGACATTCATCTTCCTCCAGCATGGTACAGTAATGCAAGCCCTGATGAATGACAAAACACTTACAGCTGCATGTTCCTAACTGTTTTGCTGTGCACTGGAACCAAACCCATTCTAGAAATTGCCACATCCTCAGCAAAGCATTCTCAAAAGGTACCAGCACCAATTTTAACCCATAGTCTGTGTAAGATATGAGAAAAAATGAGCAGTGGTGAGTCTTTAACCTGAGGAGATCATGCTAGTCAAGCCAAACTTCTAGGAAAGTCAAAGTCATCTGGCCTTAGTAATCATAATCAGATAAGCTGATCTTCCCATACTGTCCAGCTAATCACTGATCCCAGATGAGGCAGTATAAGCACTGGGGTTCCTATTATTTTAGCAAACACATTAAACTGCGAACGCTGTTTCGAATGTCATTACACAAAATGGCAAAATTCTGAAAGCATGGAATAGCGATTTTTTTCTCTACGGAAAAAAAAAAAATCACTGGGCCATTTTCAGGACTTTGCCATTTGCTCCAGTGTAGTGCAATCTCGGAGTTGGTATATTTAAGTAGGGGGTGTGTGGCCCCCCCACTTTATTTATTTATTTAAACGATCGGCGATTTTTTTTTCCCTGGGGGAAAAAAATCGTGATCCGTGTGTTCGACATTTTGGATTTTTGGGGATTGTGGGTTACTTATATAGCGTTCACAATTCAGTGCGTTCAGCAATATAAGATAGACCCTAAGCACTGCTTTTATTAGGCTGAATGCTTCCTCACTTCTGAAATCTAGAGACTCAGTTCTTTGGTGACAAATGTACCTTTCGTGCATAATTTTTCAAATACACAATGCAGTTTGCAGATTACGTTTCTTGCATTCAAGATATGGAATTCAATTTAGCAGAAAGACTTTGGTGATCTTAAAGTCACTTAAAATGCCTTGTCTGCTGTACATGAAGAAATGCTACTACAACAAACTTCCCAAAATATCATTCTCAGATAACCCACTTAATTTACTTCAGGGCTACAGGAGAAATTAAGCTATCCCAGCAATCAAAGGACAAAAGGCAGTTAAAGCAACTATGAACATGGCATCAGCCAGCCTAAGGAAGAATGTGTGCGTGTGTGTACACACTCCCCTATAGGCAGTTTGAAAGGCTGCCAGTGCAAATAATCAGTTATATTACAAGCTATTCATTCGCTTTACAGAGCACCATTACAGTCCAGGTTTGCACTTAAAGCATTCAGTTAATGATACCTGCAAATCGAAAAGAAAGAGTTCAGCAATCAAAATATTATGATCAGTGTCAAGAGGTGAAACGTGTTTCACAATCAAACCCTCAAACAATACAGCAGATCAGCACAAACACTAAATACTGTCACAACAGTGTGGATATTTCCTAAGACAGAAAACAATGGATATAACTGGAGATCCATCTGAAAAACTGCTGTTAATGATCAAAAGACATGAAAAATTCAGACTATACAATGCTGGAAAACGCTTCATCGTTTAAAAGAAATGACAACTCATCCATTCTTCTTAAAATGTACAAATCACACATGTAAGCGACTGCTCAAGCAACAATTCACAAAACGGTTCTGGTAATCGACGCGTTTTAAGCCTGCAGCAACCACTCTGTGGATTTGCCATACAAGTACATACGGCTAAACATTAAGGTGCACCATCCTCCTAACAGCAAAGTTTCCCCTGCAGCATTTGAAAATTGACAGGAGGGGGTTATGAAAATCCAAAAAATAAACCATCAATTGTTTCTTCTCTGTAATGTATAATTTCAGACAGGAAACACACAATTGACTTTTCTGCCCTCAGTGAAGTGTAAAAGTATGACCATAACTACTCCACAACTGAAATGACAAGAAAATTGCTAGTTTACTCAGAAACCGGAGTAATCAACATGCCTTGAACTATATATATTCTTTACTATCAGCCAGCAGCTAAAAGGATTTACACACAGTCTTCTCTCTGTGTAGAACTATTTGTGTTTACAGAATCCAAACCTTCTCATAATGAAATGCTCCCTTTTTGTTGTGTCATGCCTCCCTTAACTTCTGCTCTCAAATCAACCAAAAACTGTCAACCCACTTTCCTATTATTTACTCTACCATCCTTTTTTTACATTAAACGTAGCTTTACCACCTCTGACAGTACTTGGTTACCATTCTCAATGAAAACATGCTCCAGCAAATCCCTCAGATTATAATATTATATATATATATATATATATATATATATATATATATATATATATATATACCCTGAGGCACTAAAATTGACAAAATTGTATCCAGTGAGTTAGTACTCCCACACATACATATGCATCATACTCAAGTGCACAAATAACCACAAATGACCCCAATGTAGACAGTGGACCCCCCACCCTTCTAATGCTGACAGAAATGCAAACACATACCAGATCACTCACTTCACATTCATAGAACTTTCATATGCATACTGACCTGCACAACATCCATCCCAAACCCCTTTTTCCCACTTTTACACATGGGCTCAGGGTGTCACTTTAACAGTGACAATCATTTAGGGCCAAGGTGCACAACACATAACCATTATACTATACAGTGTACCTTCTGAAACAAACTTCCCACAAATACCATGCACACAGAAGGACATGCATACCACAATTCACATCATTGATTCCACACAAACAGGATTTGTACTTTTCAATATAAACAAGTGCATTTCCTCCTCTCTTAGGATGAACACAGCCACAGAATTAACATCCACGATCCTTTTCTTGGTTAAATATACACTAGACAATACAGAATCAGTGCTACTCTACTGTAAGACTACAACAACACAAAGAAAGTACAGTTTTGTACCTACCATAAATGTAGATGTTCGAGTGTTCACCCTGCTGCAGTCATCACACTTGGGGTTATCCTGCCGTCAGGCGGTCCCTCAGTCGGCCCGAATTCCAAAGTCTTGGTCTGGCGTCGGTTGCTGTCGCTTCTTCCCTGACGTCAGTGCGCCAGGGGTATACAAGAGGCATCCGACGCCATTTTCTTCAGTTTTTCTTGCCCCAGATGTCAGGTGCCCCCAATAGGTAGGCAAAAAATATACATACATATGGCTATATAAAAATCAAACAAAACCCTTAGGCACAAGCAAATACACCACAGAGGTAGTATAGGATAAAGTGGTAGAGATAAGTTCAGCTAGTTCAGAGGGGATGGAGGGAGGGTAACCTGGACTGCAGCAGGGTGAACACTCGAACATCTACATTTATGGTAGGTACAAAACTGTACTATGTTCATCGTGTTACCCTGCTGCAGTCGTCACACTTGGGTTGAATCCCAAAGCTAAGGATGGGAGGTGGAGTCAAACAGGGTTAGAAGAAGCTAGCTAGTAGGCCCTGCAAAACTGCAGTGGCAAAACCAGCTCTAGTCTTAGAGTATAGAGATAAGTGATAGTGTTTGGTGAAGGTTTGCACTGAACTCCAAGTAGCAGCTTCCAGAATATCCTTGGTTGGCACTCCCCCAAGAAAGGCTGTTGATGTAGCTGTAGCCCTGGTGGAGTGGGACCTAATGTTAGCAGGTACGGTGTTTCCCATGATGTGTGTAGCAGAAACGTATGCAATGCCCTATCCATTTTGAAATGGTCTGTTTTGAGATAGTTTTTCCTTGTGATCCTGTAGCATAGGCTACAAAAAGCTGGTCAGTTTTTCTGAAAGCCTTAGTTTTATCCAAGTAGTAGCGTAATTGCCTGTGAATGTCCAAAGAGTGCAGTGGTCTTTCTCCTTTGTTCTGGGGGTTTGGGAAGAAGGTAGGCAAGTGAATGGTTTGGTTTAGGGCCACACTGGATACCACCTTTGGCATAAAGGAAGGATTAGTTCGTAGAGAGACTCTGTCTTGATGAAAAATGAGGAAAGGCACCACTGCCATTAGTGCCTGTAGCTCTGAGACTCTTCTAGCTGAGGTTATTGCTAGTAGTAGGGCAGTTTTCCATGAAAGAAATTTTAAATCAGCTGAAGAAGCTGGTTCAAAGGGTGGCAGTGTAAGCTTTTCCAGAACAAAGTTGAGATCCCAAGTAGGTGTTGGAGCTCTGCTTGGTGGTCTTAAGTTCTTAGCCCCTCTGAGGAACTGTCTTAGGAGTGGACGTGAAAATAAAGGAGGATCCGTGCTGTAATGTGCTGAAATTGATGAGGCGTGGATCTTAACAGATGAAAAGGAAAGTCCTTTGTGTAACATCTCAGTTAAATATTGTAGAATCTGAGGGATGTTTGGATCAAGGGGGTTTAGGCCTTTAGCCTGGTTCCAGGTGCAAAATCTTTTCCATTTGTATGAATATGTTTTCCTGGTGCTGGGCCTCCTGGCCTCCAGAATGACATCCATAACAGCTTTGGATAGAGGTGTTGGCTGGTTGTTTAGGTAATTTGCCATGCAGCCAGGTTTAAAGTCTTGAGCTGGCTGTGTAGAATCTGATGGTCCCGCTGGGTGAGCAGGTGAGGAATTTGTGGCAAAATCCATGGCGGGCTGTGGGCCATGTTCCTTAAAATTGGGTACCAATGCTGGCGTGGCCAGTCTGGTGCAACGAGTATCATTTGTGGCCTCTCTAATCTGACTTTCAGCAGTACCTTTGCTTGAAGAGGCAGTGGAGGGAAGGCATGCACTGTTAATGTTTTCCAGCTGAATGAGAGGGCGTCCACTTTCCAAGCTAGTGGATGGAAGGTCCTTGTGCAAATTTTTGAAGTTGGTGGTTGTGGGGGCTTGCAAACAGATCTATGTCTGGGTGTCCCCATTTTTGAACTAACATTGCAAATACTTGTGGATCTAGTTTCCATTCGTGTGGATCCATGATGTTTCTGCTTAGGTTGTCTGCCAATGTGTTTTTCTTTCCTGGCAGGAATTGTGCTTGTAATTGAACCTGGTAAGACAGTGCAGTGTTCCACAAGGTCATTGCTTGCCTGCATAGAGGGTAGGAATGTGTGCCCCCTTGCTTATGTACCACATAACTATGGTATTGTCCGTCTTTATTAGTAGTTGTCCTGGGTGTAGAAGGTCCTTGAAAGCTGTTAGGGCATTCTGCACTGCTAGCATTTCTTTTTGATTAATATGCAGGTGTCTCTGATCTGTAGTCCATTTGCCCTGAATGCACTGCCCTGCCATGTGTGCTCCCCAGGCATAGTCCGATGCATCTGTTGTCATAGTTTGCCTGGCTGTGGGTAAGGTGAAAGGCTGACCCTTGTTGAGGTGACATGCCTGTGCCCACCACAGAAATTCCTGTTGAAGGCAGGGAATGAGTGGTATCATTGTTTCCAAGCTGTGGCTGTGCTGAGTCCATACACTTTTCAGGTACCATTGTAATTTCCTCATATGCAGTTTTGCAAATGGTACTAGTAGAATACAAGATGCCATGAATCCCAAGGCCTGCATAATTTTTCTTGCAGGGAGTTGGGTCTTTGTTGCCATTATTTTGAAATATTGAATCAGCTGTCGTTGTTTGTCTGGCGTGAGATAAGTCATCTGGGCCATTGTATTCAAGCTGGCACCCAGGAATATTATGTTTTGTGAGGGCACTAGTTTTGATTTCTTTTCGTTTACTGTGTACCCTAGGCAACTTAGAAGGTGTTTGACAAATGCCAGATGCTTTAAAAGAATGCCCTTGCTTTCTGCTTGAATAAGGCAGTCGTCCAGGTATGGGTATATTTGAATTCCTCTTTGTCTGCAGTATGCAATTACTGGTGCCAGGCATTTTGTGAAGACCCTGGGTGCAGTAGATAAGCCAAAGGGCAGTGCAGAGAATTGATAATGTGTTGAACCTGCAATGAAGCGGAGGTATCTTCTGCAATTTTGTCTGATAGGGACATGCAAGTATGCCTCCTTGATGTCCAAAGTGACTAGCCAAGCATTCTTGCCCAGCATGGGAAGAAGCTGCTGTAGTGTTAGCATCTTGAATTTTGGTACTTGCAGATAGGTGTTCAGAATTGAAAGATCCAAAATGGGTCTCCACGCTTTGTCCTTTCTTGGGACTAGGAAGAGTCTTGAGTAAAATCCTTGTCCTTGCTCCTGTGTAGGTACCTGTTGAATGGCTCTCATGTTCCTGAGAGCTGTAATTTGTTTTTGTGCCTCTGCCCATTGATTTGGTGGCAGGTTTGGCATTCCTTTGATCCTTGGTAAGGTATGAAAATGGAATCTGTATCCTTGAGAGACAATGTTTAGAACCCATTTGTCTTTTGTGATGATGTGCCAGTTGTCTGCAAAAAATGCTAGTTTTCCTCCCAAGGGAGTTGTCAGGAGAGATTTGCTTGGTAGTTTGAGGATGGAGTCATTGTGTTTGTCTTCTGCTAGCTTGAGGTCTGTCTTCTCCTCCTTTCTGGGTAGCAGAACTCCGTTGGCGAGGTTTGTAAGGGCCCTGTGACTGGCCTCTGCCCCTTGGGCATCTGTACTTGCCCCTCTGTGATCTGTCTGAAGCTGGAAAGGACCTTTTTTGTTGGCAAATTTCTGCTGAAACGAGGGGTTGTACCTGCAAAAAATCCTTGACCGTCTGCATAGACTTTGCCTTATCCTCCATTTTCTTTAAAACCTGCTCTGCTTTGACACCAAATAATACATCCTGTTGTAAAGGTGCATCCAATAATTTTGCTTTAACATGGTCAGGGATGGTTTGTTCTTTTAACCAAGCATGTCTACGTATGACAGAGCCAGTAACAGCTGCTCTACAGGAAGCTTCCAATGAATCAAATATGCATTGTAAAGTATGTTTGCCCACCTGTTCAGCTGCATGCAATAGATCCTGCATTTCCTTGAATTCAGGCTGTTCTGAATGTGTGCTCATTTTTTGTTTTAACTGAGACATCAGGAATTGTTGATATTTCAACATGTGAAACTGGCAATTTAATGCTCTCATAGCCAGAGTTGCTGAGGTGTATATTTTCTTTCCCCATCTATCTAGGGCTCTGGAATCCCTTTCAGAGGGCACAGGATTTTTAGCCATAGAAGCTTTTGCTCCCTTAGGACCCTGGGAAATTGTTTCTGGGTCAGCTACAGGGCTTTTATAAAGGAATTTGTGTGAATCAAGTACTCTGTAGTATCTGTCTGGTTTGGCTGGAGCAGGAGGTAGAGAGTCTGGATTTAAACTAGACTCCAAGTAAACATCATCCACAATATCTAAAACAGGAGGGATAGCAAGAGGTCTGTGCTGGGGTAGTAAAAGGAACTCTCGGAGCCTTTTCTTAGAATCTGAGTAATCCTGGCCTTCCCAGTGGAAATGTTCCCTCATGATATGTAAAGTTTCCCCAAAGGAGTAGTCTTTAGGAGGAGATGCTGAGGGAATAGAATCTTCAGCATCAGAATCCTCATAAGGTGGAAAAGTGTAATTCTGTTCCACAGAAGAATCTGAGGAGAGAGAAACCTGGTCAGAGGATGCATAATCCTCCTCTTGTCTTGGTCTTTTATCAGGAGGGGGATGGGAACCCCTGATAAGGGTAATCAATTCTTCAGCCATCTTAAGCATTTGTTTCTTAGGCATGGGGCCTTGAACTGTAGACTGACGTACAGTTTTCTTTGGTTTTAAAGGAGTTTTAAGTTTAGCATAAGATTTAATGGTGAGTGTAGTCGGTCTGAAGACACCTTCAGCAACCGAAGGTGTTTCCATTGCACCGGTGCCTAGTTCTGCTCCGGTATTGGTAGATGGCTGCATCGGCCTAGTAGACTCCGCTTGGGAATCCGCAGCTGTCTGGGGTTCCAGTTCTGCGGTCGTCAGGGGCTGCGTAGGCGCCTCACTGAAAACCGGAGAACCAGCGACAGGCCCAACTGAGGCCTCGGTGTCTGGCTTATTCCTAGGCTGCCTGTCCTTATCCTTGCTTTTTTTTATAAATGGCGGTCGTCGGCTGCTCCGACGGCATGATCTAATTAAATTTCTTACCAAAGTAATGCCGTGCGAAGTCAAAACGACATTTGATAGTTCGTTTATTAAACCTAGCACAAAACTGACAACCTGTGACGTCATGGTCTGGGCCTAGGCAAGGAATACAATAGGAATGGAAGTCCTTATGAGGTATTTGCTTCCCACAAGAAATGCAATTGTTAACTTTTTCTGACATCGGACTGAGGCAAGAAAATGTTCCCCAACGGGATACTTAGCTTTAATGAAGACTTCGGACTGAAACTCAAATCAAAAATCTCAGGTGTCGGCCGACTGGCACTTGCGAACTACTTCTGCTTCGGGCACCGCGCGGCAAGAAAGACTGAAGAAAATGGCGTTGAATGCCTTTTATATACCCCTGGAGCACTGACGTCAGGGAAGAAACGACAGCAACCGACGCCAGACCAAGACTTTGGAATTCGGGCCGACTGCGGGACCGCCTGACGGCAGGATAATCCCAAGTGTGATGACTGCAGCAGGGTAACACGATGAACATCAATGTTGTCACAAACACCCATGTCCTTACTGTAGTTCAGAGGTTAATTCCGAAATTTCTTTCCTTTTCACAGCAAAATCCTAGTCACAGCAGAACTGGTTACAAAGTATATACTACCACCTTGCTTTTACTTTCAATGTTACACTATGTCACTGTTCTCAATAGTTGCTTTTAGATACAAGTTCACAACAGTAGGCTAGAGACAGTTTACAAATAAGACTTTTTACTTCACTGACACCAAGAAATAAAGACATAATAATGTCAGTCTTACAGCCACATTCTATTGTCTCAATAATCGTACATGAAACATCTAGGGAGACTGATTTTGTGACGCTGCAGTCTGTGTTCCATTACCAGCCTGTGCTCTTGGTAGCCAATGTGGGGGGTATTTGTAGAACTGCAGGCAGTCCCCTGATGGAGACTGAGAGGCTTGCCACGTGCAAAAGAGTTTCAGAAACTCAAACAAGATCTGTGGCAAAGTAATTTGTGTGCTTCTGGCAATGTCACTGTGTAACAGGTGATGGGAACAAAGACAGAGAGAGAGAGAGAGAGAGAGAGAGAGAGAGAAATGGTGAGTATGCCATAAGAAATAGAATAAAAATGTATTCGATAAATATAACCTGCAACAACAAAGCTTTACTGGTCTGTTGACCACTCTTCGTCTGTAAAGAAACAAATAAGGCTCCCAGCAAAGAACAGACCCTAAAGCCACAAGTCAGCAGTGGAGTGGAGGCTTCTGCCCCGCCCCCTCCAAAAATCTCCTCCATCATACCTTTCTCCAAAGTATATTAATTCCAAAATAGTTTAAAACATCTGTATTTCAATTCATACATATATCATGCTTTATGGCCTCCTTTCCCATTCCCACTTGTACTTTAAAAGCAGTGAATAAATATGGTATATCTACACGTCATCCATTTTGCACATAAGCTAGCAACTTGCAGTTTTTTGTACAGCAGCATTCTCTCCTTGTACACTGCCACATATATATCATCATGTCCTTTGCCATGTCTGTGTCCCTTGCCTGCCACTGTCAACTACCTCCCTTAGCCTGTCCATCAGAGATCCACTGTCAACTACCTCCCTTAGCCTGTCCATCAGAGATCTAAAAGGGTAAGCCAGGCACTACCCATTCAACTACAATAATGGACAGAAAAAAAAAACACTGACATAAAGCATTACTGCTCATTTACTTGTTATTTATTGACATTTAAGTACTCGTTCTGTATCACATTCAGTTTCAACATGACTATGGAACATGAGCATAACTGTCTCCCAACATCCATTTCTACTGTTACAGCCTCAGTCCCTCCTTGTTTCCTCTTCACTTCCCTTAATAATCAGTTTGAGCCACATTTGAGAAATTATACTTACTATTATTGAACTAATCAATTTCTTTTACTGCGAATCTCAACAACATTACTAACACAATATACATCAATTTCACCTCCATCACACAGTTTCACTCCTGGACTTAACATTTTTTTTTCTTTAAACATTCACCGGTTATAAGTTTTGTAACTAACATTAAACTCACTCAAGAAGTCTCTATCTTAATGCTTAAAAACAGTAATTTAATACATGTTAATTTTTCTTCATAATAGTGACTCATTAGTAGAACCACCACCTTGTTAAATGCCATAGTTTTACTGGTTTAAAAAATACATACGTAGAAAAAATACATTCAAGAAGAAATAATTTGTGTCATCAAGAACACAAGGGTAAGAGTCAAAACAAGGTCTGAACAGCTATCAATACAATATATAGGAGGAGTCATACGCACATACTAACAAAGCACTCACAAACACAAATTTGGATAGGACCCCACGTTCTATATAATTAATCTTTACAGCTCCAGCAATGGCCCAAATAATAACTCTGGAATTATGCTTTGCAACTCCTAATTTTTGAGCGGTTCATGATTATTTTAATGATGTTTTTCCAAAGCACAACAGCAAGAAAAGTATCTACTCAAAGCCACTTTCCGTGAAAGAAACAAAAAGCATTTTATGCAGGGAAGCAAACTCCCATGCAACTCATGTGGGTGGAGCCCCCCCCAACTTATTTATACAAAATCCACAGTTGCACAACAGTGGAGAAACTGCAGCAGCCAATGCTTATAAAAGAGTAGTTTTCAGGAAAATCACCTTCATGTACTGTCAAGTGTGCAAAACCACTGAAATCTCCAGATGTTCCCTTACTGAGTTAACTACTGGCTGCATTGCTACTCTCCAGTGAAAAGAAGCAGACAGTTGAATAAAATATATTTTGTACACAACCTTTGGCCAGGTGGCTTGCCCCAAAGTAATCGTACTTCTTCATTTAACTCCTGCTGCTCTTCTAGTTCCTCTTCCAACTTGACCAAACTGGAAGAGTCACCCAGATTTACAGTTTTCAGGTATTTACTCTCATTTACTTCACATAATGACTCCTAACCTAGTCTTCATTTCTTCGGTATCTGTAAACATTAAAACATCCTCAGTGAACAATCTTTCCACACAGCTGGAAATGAATTCACATCTCTTACATTCTCTAGTAATATTCACAAAGTGCAACAACTTTTGGAAAGTTACCTCTAAAGAATCATGATCCATATATACCACTCAATCACCTATGTCTTTACTGACTGCTATTACCCGTTCATTTTTATACACAGAAACTGCACTAAAATCACCTGTGTTTATTGGTAACCCCACCTTATCGATCCAGAGTGATAATTTTGTAAACCCTGTCCACCGTTAAACCTTTTTAAGAAAGCCCACCTTTTCCAATACCTACATTAGTTTCAACAGCGTACATCCATTTTTTCAGAAAAAAGGTATTGTTAAAGGAATATGTGCGTATTTGTCTGATGACTTCTGATGATACAGATTTTGTTTCAGAGTGCACTGTTTTGAAACAGAAATTTCTTGAACGTGGTTACCCTATAGATCTCATCAATTCTATTCAGGTTGAGGTTTTAGAAGGTAGGAAAGATAAATATAGTCCCATCCTAGGTATGGGATCTAGTTTCCCTAATCAATGTGAATCCGGAACACCCAATGACACAGGTTATGATAGGGCATTTGTGACCAGTTTCAGTGCTAATGCCTATCAAATTAAGAACATTGTGTTAAAAGAATGGGACAAGTTTTCAGCTTTTACTGACCTACCTAATTTAAAAGGGAAACCCATCAATGTCATCTCTAAAAAGGGACACAATATAAAAAAAACATTTTAGAAATAGCTAGAGATGACAATGTTTTTTCCAACCGGAGGAGACTCACTTTTAAATGTGGGGCTTGCAATCAATGTTTGTACATATCCAACAAGGAACAGGTTGTTTTACCATCTAGACAGAAAACACCAATTGCAACTCCCAAGGCCTTGTTTACTTGGTTAACTGTGGGAGTTGTACAGTTTCTACATTGGTAAAACCGAAAGACAGTTGAAACGTAGAATATATGAACACATCAATGATGTTAACACAGGCAACGTCAACAATGCACTTAAACATTCTCTATCATGTTCCAATGCTAATTTTTCATTTTTTGTTCTTGAAACTGTCCCAAGGGAGCTGAGAGGGGGGCCCTGGGAACACAAATTGGAATATATTGAAACTTTTTGGCAGATATTTCTTGAGTCTAACCAAAACCCTGGTCTCAATGGCCACATTTCCTTGGTGCCCCTACTCAAACTGAGGGCGGCCAAATTATAATTATTCAACATTTGATTGTCTTGTATTAGTTATTTTTTATATTACATTTTGACTTATGTCACACAAATTTTTTTTTATGTATTCATTTGTTTTTACACCTAGTTTATCAGGTCACATTTTTTTATATATTTTTCTGTTAGGAGTTGTACTCATCAACTATGGTCTGATACTAACTCAGCAATATTAGCTTAGCCTTATCTACTTATACTCTGCATTTTATTAGTAATTTTTAACAAGTCTATGGATTTTAACATACTTTTTGTCTTCTATAGTCACATATTTCTATTCAAGTTTTTATACTGTGTTTTTAAATGTTTAATTGGTTTTAATGGAATTGATTATTTATATATATATATATATATATATATATATATATATATATATATATATATATTAGATCTAATTGGTATGTTGGCGTTTGTTCTGATGAAGTCTGAGGGTTACTTGGACGAAAACGTGTGGATTATTTCATTTGTGGCGTTAAAATAAACCTTTTGAGCTTTTTTCAGCGACTTGTGGTGGTACCTTTCATTTGTCCGGACTGTGGATTATTTACTCTCCATTACTTCACATAATGACTGCTAACCTAGTCTTCATTTCTTTGGTATCTGTAAACATTAAAACATCCTCAGTGAACAATCTTTCCACACAGCTGGAAATGAATTCACATCTCTTACATTCTCTAGTAATGTTCACAAAGTGTAACAACTTTTGGAAAGTTACCTCTAAAGAATCATGATCCATATATACCACTCAACCACCTATGTCTTTACTGACTGCTATTACCAGTTCATGTTCATACACAGAGAAACTGCACTAAAATCAACTGTTTATTGGTAACCCCACCTTATTGATCCAGAGTGATAGTTTTGTAAACCCTGTCCACCGTTCAGTACAAACAACTTCGGCAACACATATTCCACCTGAAACCACAAATTATTTATTTGATTTAATGCTTATAATACCTGTGGCTGAACGGACATCGCATAAAGTTGTTAATCTTGCAGAAACTTAAATGTTGATAGCAACAGGTGTTTCCAGCCTCCTAAGTGCTGTCAACATCAAATATTAATAGTATGTGCCATAACCCAAAGTTTGCCTCTTCAAAACGTTTAGTTATCAACATTCGAATTGTTTCTTTACCATTACCAGAACACTGACATAATGGCTGGCTAGCCTCTCAATTATATGCATCGTCAGGGCTTGGTAATTCAGCCAACTTTTCCATTTTTCAGCCATCATAACGACATAATGGAACCAATTCCAAATGACTTGCTGTCACTGTAAGTGACAGCTTACACTGACAGTAGGCCTTTGGGAATCAGGCCCTCAATGTAAGCCTGTTTAGAGATAGGCATTACACTTATTACACTGATATAAGTCACTTAGACCGAGAGAAAGTTTTGTTCAGAATAAGTGCAGACTTGTACAGAACGCAACTTTTTTGAAATGTGGCCCAACATCTTTGTGCTAATTCAACCACAACCTACATTGTTCTTAATCACCAAAATAAAACTAATTATTTGCCTCACAATACAGAACAAACAGGGGTGCCATACAACCTCATTAACAAATGCAAGATTCTAATCGGTAGGCATTCAAACAAATACATTTTATTTTAATGGAAAAGTTTTATAACGTTTAAACTTATAACATTGCCTTTTTATAATGTCTTGGAAATACTAAGACAGAAACCAAACAGGATTTTTTTTTTCTTCTGCATTCCCCACACAGAGGCAAAGACTATAAAAATATAACTGCAGTCCTACTGAGTTCTAAATTTAAGGACAGACTGTCCTAACATTCTGCAAAAACTGTAAGTCACTGTAACGAATGACATTCAGACTAGTTCTAGTCAGAATCCATGTTTGTCATGTATGATTGCTCTAGCTGCTGGAGTTCCAGTTGCTGGACGGATTTGCTTCAAAAATGATAAGGTTCTGGACCAAGAAGACTATCTCCTTACACAGATTTAAGGATACAGTCATTATGTATTTTATCCAATTACATTTCCTTATTTCAGAAACTCATTTTAGAAGTTCAGGTCATTGTTATGCAATGTACCATTTTGTTTGGGAATTAAAAAAACTGTTTTGCTTAAGAATAAAAAAAAAAAACACTACTTGCTTTTTTGTAACAACCGAATAATAATTAAAAGGTTAAAAGAAGTCACAAAGAAGGCATATATAATCTGAACATTCTGCTTGCAAAAACTTTATAAACAAGTGCTTAGACTCATTCAAATCCCTTTTGCCAAATCAAGTTAATATGCATTGAATGCATATACCCATATGCCAGCACTATCTGAACTACCCTGGCTTTAATAATGCAACTTTATGCAGGTCTTTTTTATTGCATGCACCATTTGCCAAATGCAAAACAAATGCCCGTAAAAGCAACTAATCTGTATTTCTTGTGCATATTACTTTAAAATCAGTACTGCACATAGTCACTGTGAATAAGGAACCTAAAACAGCATTTTTAACAACAGTGTGTTTCTATTACAAATAGAAAATTTGTGAACAGAACCAAGGTCTAAACCTCACAGAAACTCCTGGTTTGCGCTCACAATAATCCTTACGGTAACCCAGCTGATGCTGGCATGCATCTATCCAGATGACCCTTCAAGAAGCAGACATGTAGTGAGTGGGGGTAAGGGACTGCCATACCAGCTAAACATTCTTTACATAATTAACAGTATTCTGTGAATTGAGCCAAGACTTAAAAGCAACTTTTTTCTCTGTCAAAATAAAGTCTTAGCAATCTCAAACCTGTATGAAACTGCCACCTTAGCTGACAGCCTAAAATGTGGATGAAACACTGTAATTTATTACAGTAATAGCTATCTATTGCCCAAGAGCATTTTTCCTTATGACAGTTAGTTTACAGATAAAACCTGCCATTTATAAAAAGTACTTTGGCATCCCTAAATCAAGTTTTAAAATGCAATCCAACAACCTTTCCAGTCAAACCCAGTGGGCTTTTAAAACTACAAGTTGAAATGAAATAAAAAGAATGGAAACACACACACACACACACACACACACACACACACACACACACACACACACACACACACACACACACAGTCATTTTAAAACACTGATCTCTTCAGTCATAAATAACTGCACTGTGAAGTCTTAGTCTGGCGAGTATTAGGAACAGCTGCAAAAACCAAGACCACGTGGTTTTCTGGCACTTACAGTAAAAAGAGAGAAGATTTATGTGATGTAAACCTAAGGAAAAATAGGAGTTAGAACGTTCTTTCTCATGGTATTATTTGAAAACTTGTTTTTAGCTTTTTTTTCTGAAATGTAAGGGTTCAGTCTGTGAAAATATCCATTTGCTGCTTAACAGGGAAGAACTCCTAAAGAAACCCAAGACTCCCCTTTATTTTGCAGGAGAAGGGACTCTGAAATGAGACTGAAGGAAGTCTACAACACAGCTATTAATTATTAAATCAACACACTCCCAAAACAGAACTTTCATTTACAAAGACTGAGACTTGGGATTTACTTGGCATCTATGTTTTAGGATATGCAGAAAATGAAGGCCTGCAACTTTGTCAATTTAGAGTTTTACAACAGGGTGTAACCAGGATTTCTGGAAGTGTACAGCTTATATTCCAAATACTTGTTAATGAAATACATATTTATTAAATTATGTCATCATTTTAAATTTAAATTATGTCATATCAAAGTGCATTTGCTACAAAATGTGACAAACTGCTAATGACACCACCTTAGCAATACCCGTCCATACCATTAAGGTATGTGCAATGATGCACTTAGGAAAGAATACACAGGCAGAGTACTAGGATTACAGTTTGTAGTTTATATTACATTCTCAGGCCTATGTTTCACAGACCCTAACCCCAAAATCCTTCATTAAGTGCCTTTTCATGAACCCAAAAATCACTACACTTAGTGCTGGTAATATGCTATGAAAAAGTCCAGCTGCTTGACCTGGGCTTAGATCTCATAACTTTTAACTTGCTTATTTAGGTGAGCATATGATATGATCTAGAAGGAAGACTTTTTTTTTTTTAAATGTAATGTTATTCAAAGGATTCTGGGCAGTGAAACAAAAACAAAAAACAATTAAGGTAAAGCAAAACACATCACTGCAATTGTGATCGTTTTCACCTTGGGTGAAAGAAATAACTTTTAAAATGCATACATGGACAGATAAAAGGAAATGTCCAGGGGGGCAACATGTCCTGAAGGCTCACTATGATAAAGATGCTCAGCAACTCCAGGTCGAGGGGAACAGCTATTACAGTTCTAAATTATCTTAAAAAAAATGTCAAAGTGGCACTTGTACGCTTTAGGAGACTGTTGCAGAAGTCGGACACTTTATCTAAACAGGGGAAGCACTATGCTTTCCTAAAGACTAAGTGGGCAGCTATCACCAACACACATTTTGGAAACACATAGGGTATGTTGCAAATACAGAATGAGAAACATAACAGCTGAAGGTAACATTTCTCCATCACAGCCCCAAAGTCAGAGAGTTTCAGAGTTTATTTCAGTATTTCTTGCACTGAGTTGCACTTTGCACCTTGTATGTATATTTACTTTTTGTCTTGTTGTTAATAGTTGCATGTATGCCGTTTATGTAATTCATACTTGGAGAGTCACTAAAACGAGTCAAATTCCTTGTATAAATGTATACTTGGCCAACAAATGTGATTCTGATATCCTAAAATCCATCAATTCAATGCTGCTGAAGAATATACGAACAACTGGTTTCATGACTATTTGTATTACAACCAACAACTAAAGTGCTGATGTCTTGCCTTATTTACTAACTGCAACACAACAGCTTTACAAAGACAGTGATAGGATATGATAACCTCATATTAAAAAGATTAAGATTTTGCCTCTACTATTACTACCTACAAACTCAAACATTCCATTTATCCTCCAAAAGATGAAAATTAACTGCTGCCACATATACCCACTAGTTGTTTTTGTTTCTGTCAGCCTCTGATGTCACAGGCCTCTCCCCCAACAAATGTACCTAAAATATTCTACAGTACTACCTCCTGTGATCTGCCTCCATGCAACATTAATTTCTTACAATTATCCACAGCCATCACTGACAACCAAACTAGGCACTACCAACAGTTAACATTTTCTTTTAATACCCTTCAAACAAGCCAACCATAAACGAGGAAGGAGTTAATCACTGCCCAAAAATGGCACTTTCAGAAAATCAGATGTAAAGTCATGTGACCTTAGAAAGAGAAAAATTTAATTTTGTTGATTATGACCAGATCAAAAAAGTTGATGTGTATACTGAGAAAATATAAAATGAAAGTTTTGACAAGTTGCTGGGAAAGCCTGAATAGCAATTTAATATTCCTAATGCTTAAAAAGCCAGGATTGTCCTTTTGTGACTTATGTAAAGTGCAAGATGTTCACAGCTGCGAAAAAGCACAGTTCTGCTGGCACAGACACAAAACACAACTAGCAATTTCGGACCTCCTTCGAGAAGCAAACAATGCCACAACCACAGTTATCTCAAACCCACTTCCTTTCAAAGATCCCAGGATTCCCTAACAGTCCATATCTCGAAAGAAAATCCTTAGCCTAAATAAAATCAACAACACAGAGGAGGTGAAGAGCTTAACTATGGCAAACATTTTCAGGCTGGGTGGCTCCTAGACAGTAAAAACATTCAGTTTCTTCAAGTCAGTAAGTCCAGTGACCTACCACCACAAACTATTAAAATGATGCTACAAATTTAAAAGCAAGTACATTGCACTGAACACTGCCCCTTCACATGGAAGACTTTTAAATTAAAAACAAGCTTCTTAAGCCTACAGTCCTCTAGCAATCTGTTTACATTTAAGAAGCCAAAGTCCCTTAAAGGGTCAATAATCTTTTTTAAGAACTGGCATTTCTATAGGCCTGAGAGATCATACTGCTGGCTCAATCCATTTAGAATAGGAAACACAAATCAGATAAGCTTACAACCATCTTCATACAGCAGTTCCTCCTTCTTTCATTACGTTTCTCACAGTGACATGTTGCCTCTCAAACCAAACATATTTTAATGATGCACTGTTTTATCTACAAAGCAAGCACACAAAAGTAGTCAATCATGAAGGATACAACAAGTATGCATTCAAATGAAAAGCGGAGAAAGTCAGAAAGCAATCGATCCACAAACGCTTCTCCCCATTTGTACACATGGGAGTCCGGATGTACTTCAACAGTAACAATTACCTAGATCCAAGGCTTACACCGCTGGGTGGCTAGCCCTGCTGCGGTAGATCTACCACATCATACACTCACACCTATGGCCAATTTAGTGCGTCCAATCAAATTACTGCACTTTTTTGGAATGTGGGAGGAAACCGGTGCACCCAGAGAAAGTCCACGCAAATACAGGGAGGCACCCTAGCTGAGAATTGAACCAGAGAACCTCTTGCTGGGAAGCGACAATGCTAACCATTCTGCCACTGCGCCACCCTCAGCCAATATGTTTCTGTAATTTTCATGTTAGTTCTGAAGTGATTTGTAGAATGACATAAATAAAAAAAATAATCATCTTGTGTGAAAATAGTGGAACACAGCGATGAAGACCAGAGTTTTTACAATCATTCAAAGCTTTTGAACTAACTGAAGCCCTTTGTTACAAGAAAATGGGCTTATTTGATGTTACAATGCAACATTCCAGAGCTCCAGTGCAGGCAGTCATTTAAAGCATGTTTTTTCATTTGTTTTGTTTTGTTTTTTGGCAAAAAAGAGGGAGAATCATCCACTGTTCCACACATACCCCTGTTATTCATAGACACCAACTCCAAGACTGCTGTACCTTGGAGTAAAAAGGCACCACAATCTTAGCCTTAGGATAAATTCCCCATTCACACTTTCACTTCTGCCACTATGATGACTGCAATACAGACCTCGGATCTCAAAGGTCATCCATTCTCTTACTTATATAGTGAGAACTATAGCCTCTTCTGATTTCTAGATGCATCCTTTGTTTCAAAAACATCCTTCTAGTAATTATCATATTCCAAATAGCTTCTACTGAGTGAGAACTAAAAGTGAGCAGAGTATCAAAATCAGTTTGTCAGTGTACATACAGATGTGCTTCTACATCTCTGAAGGTGTTCACAGATGCTGGGAATTATGCATTGAACAGAAGCGGTCAAACACCACAGTGGTGGACTAGCTGTGATAAGGCAAGTAACATGGAACTATCTGAAAGCACACATGAAAAATAGCATAACTGGAGGATTACAAAACACACCACGACACACACTACCATGCTTGTGAACCAAACAGCAGTGTGTGCAAGGATTTTCATAAGCCTGATATTTATTAGGATAAGAGCTGTCCTTCCTCCAAAAAGGCAAACCCACTCCATAATTTAATAATAATGAAATATAAAACTCCAATAAAAGTTAAGAATTGTGGCAACAGAAAGTAAACAACTCACAGACAAGTCTGTCAATTGTAAACTAACACATATTACTGCAGCCATCAAAAAAATGGTTGCCACCATCTTGTTGATTTTCTCTGTTATATTTTTTTACACTAGAGAAACTTGTTTGATTTTACAGCAGTAGTTCAAACAAAAAAGAAAAAAAAATGCTCATCAACACTAATGCATGTGAAACCTAACCCTGTTCTTGCCTCTACCTCTAACCTTAGGGAAAACCCTTCCTATCACCATTCAAAGTATGCTTGAGGTTAGTGACCTGGCATTTATTATCCAATCGCAAAAGAAAACTTATTTTTCATTTTGCAAGCAGTTATTTTTTTTTTGGTGTGGTTTTTTTTTCCACCAAGAATATTTTCAAAGTGCAAGCCTCAATTATGTGTTTCAGTACTGGACTGCTTCAATACTTATTTGTGCATACTTACATAGACACACAGCAAACTCTGATGACCCAAACAGTTCTATCCAGTTGTTCTAAATACTGACCTTTGTGGTCTTGTGACCATCCTTTACACAACTTATTGGATTTATAGTCCCCCACAAAGTACAGTTGTGTACACTTACCATAAATGTAGATGTTCTAGTGTATTCACTGTTGCAGTCATCACACTTTGGTTATCCTGCCAGGGGTAGCCCTCAGTCGGCCCGAATACTAGAGACTTAGTATTTCTGCGTTGGTTGCTCTCGCTCCAGGACTGACGTTAGGTCATCAGTAGTATAAAAACAGGCAGCCGATGCCATTACATCACTTTTTCTTGCCAGTGTCAGCAGCCCCCAATAGGGAGCTAAGTTATGGTGGAGTAACACCACCAGTAGAAAGTAAATACCAAAAGCCCTGTAAGGGTGAGAGAGAGAGAGAGAGAGAGAGAGAGAGAGAGAGAGAGAGAGAGAGAGAGAGAGAGAGAGACAGAGACAAGGGGGCAGGAGTGTGGGAAACCAGGACTGCAACAGTGAATACACTCGAACATCTACACTTATGGTAAATGCACACAACTGTACTATGTTAATCTTGTTTCACTGTTGCAGTCATCACACTTGGGTTGATTCCCAAAGCTGAAGAATGGGTGGAAGCCGTCAAGAAGAGCTGGGGCTGGCTAGTATGCCCTGCAGGACTGCTGTAGCAAAACCCGCCCTGGATTTGGGAAAGATAGGCAGGCGGTAATGCTTGGTGAAGGTATGAACAGAAGTCCATGTTGCAGCTTCCAGGATGTCTCTGGTAGGGACCCCTCTGAGAAAGGCTATAGAGGTTGAAGTTGCCCTAGTAAAATGTGTACTGACCCCCTGTGGGGGTGAAATTGATGCAGTGTGCTATCCATTTGGAGATGGTTTGTTTTGATATGGCTTTCCCCTCTGCCCCTGGTGCAAAGCTGACTAGTAATTAGTCAGATTTCCTAAAGAGCTTAGTCCTATACAGGTAGAATCTGAGCTGTCTGTGCAGATCTAGAGAGTGTAGGATCCTTTTCTCCTTATTTTGAGGTTTAGGGGAAAAAAGGTAGGCAAATGAATAGATTGGTTGAGAGCCACACTGGACACTACTTTAGGCGTGAAAGTTAGGTTAGTCCTGAGGGAGACCCAGTCAGCATGAAAAATGATGAAAGGTTCCGCAGCCATAAGTGCTTGTAGCTCAGACACTCTTCTAGCTGAAATGATGGCCAGAAGCAATGCTGTTTTCCAAGAGAGGAATTTTAACTCTGCTGAAGCTGCAGGCTCAAGGGGGGGGGGGGGGGGTGAGCTTCTCCAACACAAAGTTAAGGTCCCAAGCAAGGGTAGGGGTAAGGTCCCAAGCAAGGGTAGGATAGATCTAAGATTGGGTGCCAGGTGCCCTCTTTTCTGGGAACCAGAAAAAAGTCTGGAATAGAAACCTTGCCTAACTGATCTGCAGGAACACGCTGAATTGCCCTCATGGGGAGCAGGTAATGAACTTGGTTTTGTGCCTCTTTCCATTGGTTTGGAGGAAGACCTGGGAAACCCTTTGGGGTTGGCAATGTGTGGAAATAAAATCTGAACCCCTGGGACACTATGTTGAGGACCCACCAATCGTTGGTGATGGAGGCCCAGTTTTTTGCATGGGAGGCAAGTTTCCTCCTAGGGGCATGAGCAGATGGGCAGAGTGAGAGGAGGAGTTGAGGAGTCATTGGGAATTCTTTCCATAAGGGAGTGGCTTAGCACTCCCTGGTTTAGAAATGGAAGTACTCCATTGCTTAGATCTCTGCATACCCTGAGACTGCTGTCTGGGGGGTCTGTTTCCCCTAGGTCTAGTCTGAGGTGGCCTTGAAGGGGCTGGAAAGGAACAGTGTTTTGAGGGGCAATGCCTACGGAATCTTGGAGGCTGAACTTGCAAAAAGTCTTAAACTGTCTGCATAGACTTAGCTTTTTCTTCCATCTTTTTTAAAACCTCTTCTGCTTTGGTGCCAAACAGATTGTCTTTGTTCAGTGGTGCGTCCAATAATTTTTATTTGACATGATCTGTCAAGGTCTGTTCCTTAAGCCAAGCATGCATTCTAAGTACAGAACCTGTGACTGCTGCCCTGCAGGATGCTTCTAGGGCGTCAAACCCACACTGCATGGTATGCTTACTGATTTGGCTTACAGAATGCATAAGTTCCTGTAAATCTTTATTTTCTGCACAGTCAGGGAAGGTAGATCATTTTTGTTTAATGAGTTCCATGGTATGTTGCTGGTATTTCAGCATGTGGAACTGACAATGTAATGCTCTAATGTCAAGAGTTGCAGAGGTATATACTTTTCCCCATCTGTCTAAGGCTCGAGAATCAATGTCCGAGGGGGTGGGATTCTTAACTGTGGTTGCTTTTATTCCTTTAGGCCCTTGGGAGATGACCTCTGGGTCAGCAGTAGGATTCTTGAAAAGAAATTTGTGTGAGTCAGGGACTCTGTAATACTGGTAAGGTTTCCTGGGAGCAGGAAGTAAAGTATCAGGAACTGCTTCTGCTTCAGGCTCCTCAGCTAGAAAGACTGATGTAATGGCGTCGGCTGCCTGTTTTTATACCACTGACGACCTGACATCAGTCCTGGAGTGACAGCAACCGACGCAGAAATACTAAGCTTCTGGTATTTGGGCTGACTGAGGGCTATCCTGGCAGGATAACCCAAGTGCGATGACTGCAACAGTGAAGCACAAAGAACATCAGGGACCCCTAGCAGTGGTGCATCTCTAAAAGAAACAGATAACCAACACACTATTCCACATACAATTACTCCAAACAGGGAGCTAGATTATGCACATTTATTGGCTTACATTACCAATGTCACAGTTTAGTGAGACGTCCCTGAACATCAGTCTATGTGGATGTGGTGGCTGGTACATAGCTATACACACCATTTATACATAATAATGCACAGTTAGCATTTGAAGCCATCTGTGACATCACATGCTACACCCCAGTTTACAGGGTACTGCTCACCTGTTTTCGATAGTGATTCTACATTGTACCAATACAATGTGTTCCTCCTGTTGCACACAAGCAGGCAGCCCTACAAGGGAATCTGCTAGAGGCAGCAATATAACCAGTCAAGGCATCTTAGATTCACTGCACATAAATAAAAAGAATACCTGACAAGCTTTGGAAATCCACACCTGCACTACGTTCTAGCAGCAATGTCTGTAGCTATTGAAGTGCTGCATTTTAATAGTTTCTGCAACAGAAGGGCTGTGAAGTAATTTCAGCTTTACTCATGACTGCAACAATCTATCTGGAATTTAGGTTCAAAAGGAGTTCACTACATTTCACAAGTTAATTCCTTTTGTTTACTCATTTGTTCAGTTAGCTTTTGTTTACCCAGCTGGCATACGATACAGTGAAATAGTCTATTTTAAGGCAGAACCTATTTTTTAATGACCTGCATTTATACTAAGTAGGTTACTCTTTTTTGGGTCTGGTGTGGTACTTAAAATTACAGCCTTCAAACAAATGTCATTCAGTAGCTCTGGGACTGATTCCCTCAATAAATCAATAAATTGCACAACTGAACAAGCTGCTTCAGCAGACACGAGGACTGTGTACCCCCCCCCCCCCACCGAAAACGAACATATATAGTGAATTCACTTGTTTAGCAAACAAACCAAATTAAAACTGTTAACTTCAAATATACATTCAGTAGACTGAATGTTTTCACAAATGACACGACTAAATATTTTTTTTTATAAAATATACATTCAACCGATATTTACTCTACTCTGCATCTTCCTTTCCTGCTCCTAATATAAACCAAGAACTAGGAACTAGATTCCTAGGAAGGCCCTGGTCTCTGGGTGTGGTGTGTAGGGGGTGAGGTGATGTAGTCAGTCCTTGTTCTACAATCAAATAAGGAGACTATAGCTAAGTATGCTACTTGGTTATACATGCTAACCAAATAACAACTCTGCTTTAGAATAAACAGCATTAAGAAACATCACACTGCTTGTTTGCTGCACATATAACCTACGCTCTGTTTTGAAACTTTCCTTCCCTCTCCACTTTGTTGGACATCTATCATACATCAGTCCTACCAGCTTTTGCAGACATTCTGTCTCCTTTTACTTTCTCAGATAGTACTGTAATAACTGAAACGATAACCATACAATTCTAGATATTACCAAATATGCTGCAAAGCAACAAACCACATCACAGATTCTTTTGCAACATCTCATAACTTCCTGTCTTCGGTTATAACCATATTTCACCACAAAAATTTACTCTTTGACCACCCACAGAGTGTACAAAAAGTTAATGCAACCATCAACAAAAGCAGTAAACAGTGCTCTTGGGGCAACCAAGAACCATTTGGGAAGGCAATACTCAGATCTTACTTTCCTCCTGAATCGGACAAATGCTGTGCCAACAGGACATTTTTTAGCAACTTTTCTTTACAAACTGTGAAATTATTATTGTCTGATATAAAGCAGAAAGAAAGACAGCCCTCAGCACACAGACATGCTTTTCATGCAACTGCACAAACACGAGAAAGAAGCCGTGCGCGTGTGAGCATGTGCATGCCTTAGTTTACCCATCCTGATGTATACATTTTAATGGCATTTTAATTACCTAGTAAATAAACAAAAATGCCAGAAGGCTGTATTGTATCACCAACTAATAGTACACCGAATCTGGTCATTAAAATCAAACAGATATTAACATGATAACCTAATCCACCACAAATGTGGTTGACACTTTTTACACAGGAGACATAACCCTCAACTGAACTCCAAACCAATTTTTCTTAAACAGAATGGAAACAAAACTCCTTTATCAACACATTCTGCATATAATCAAAAAAGAAACTCAGACAATTTAAGTTCTTTCTTGTCGCAACTGTTTGCAAGCAATCAGAAATCCTTAACACAACAACACTAGCTGGGATTCAGAAAGCTTAATGTGAAGTGGGATGCCTTCAGAAGTTTTCCCAACTGAAAATCCTTTCTTATTCAGGGGCTACTCTATCTCGAAGGTTTTGTCTTCATGGGAACCCTTAGACATGGGATCAGTTTTGCTGGTAGCACTCTATTAATGCAGCACCCTAGAGGAGTGCCTAATGCTAAATAGCCACATTCTATCTTCCAGAAATGCATCCAAGTACTAATTTGCTCAGCCAGGTGACTCAAGATGCTAGGAGTGTGGGGAACTTGACTGTTGGTGTGTGTGTGTGTGTGTGTGTGTGTGTGTGTGTGTGTGTGTGTGTGTGAGAGAGAGAGAGAGGGTACCTTTGCAAACACGAGTCATGGGCTGCTATGGAGTGTGCTCAAGTCTGATAACATGTGATTCAGAGACATGCTATTAAGCAAATAATTAAGTCTTGAACCACATTCTTTCACAGTCAAACTAATTGGCCAACCCAGGTTCAGCTCCTAGTACAAGAGATGAGCTTTTCTCTGAGTTCTACAGACTGTCTTCTACCTACTCTAGTACTAAAATAAGATGATTTAAGCCTTTGTTCATAAAAAGAGTAATAACTGCACTGTAAGGGAACCTTAGCTTAGAGAATTAAGAAAATGAGCTGTTACCCAACTGCTTCCTGTGGTCCAGAGTTTGATACCTTCAGCCTCCATCTGCCTACTGTGTGACCTTGTGCAAGTTACTTAATCTTACAGTGCTTTGGGGCGATTGCTCCTAAATGGTCTGCTACACTGCAAGCCTAGTAACTACTTACGAATCCGTGAACAAAGCCAAATTTTGAAATTAAACATTATATAGCTAAAATTCTGTGAGGGGCACCATAATGTCTGACAGTCAAGTAAGTAGTAAGCTCATACTAAAAGGAAAAAGGAATATGAGGGAGGACCGGTGCTGTACCTTAGAAAACATCCTTTGGCAAACACCTAAAACTTGCAGACAAAAATACTAGCTAGTTAATATTGCATTATGCTCAGACTAAAACACAGTAGACAACAGGAAAAAAAAAAAAAAAAAACAGAAAGCACTCATAAAACATTAAGTCATCATGAAAGCTTCATGTCATTTGATTAGCTTAATAGCATCTCTATTCACAGGTTAAAAGCAGAATTGCTGCTACTGCTGCCAGACTTGGCCCAATGGTTTTATACAGTTACGCCGAGACTTGGTATCCATTAGTAATCAAAATAAAGTAACCTTTTTATTTAGAATGCCTGCTGGTATAAACAACAAACATGAATTAAAAAGAGAGAACTCAACAAAAAAAAAAGCTGCTATCCATCTGCATTCCCAATTTGGGAGTGCAGAGACTTTATATCATTGTGATCAGGGCCATTTTTAGACCCGGTGGGCAGGACAACTGCCTGAAGCTCTGAGCTACTGTTACTTGCAAGCAGTGCAACAATTAACATTTATTATTAAATGCACAAAGTAACCATGACCCCTCATCATGAGCTAAACAGTTGTCCTTACGGAATTCTGTTCAAAATGTCACTTCACACTCAAGGTTTATACTTGCAAGTAACTTTAAGAATAAGTCTCTTACCAGCAAGCTGTACTGCAACCTGAACTTTCTGTTCCAGTTTTACAAAGGATGAAGAAGTAAGGAACATCTTACCTCATTCTTTGTCTAACACGTCCAACATTTCATTTAGTTTTATAACCTCCACACCACTACCCATGATCACTAAAGAATCCAATCCATTTTACTGCGTACAAGTACAAGTAATGTAAGGGCGAAAACAATGGTATTGGTTCCAGATTCAGATAAACAGATCCTGAGCGAACCTCCTCCATTCACTACAGAAGGAAGGGCAGACGTTCTTGAATAAAATGGAAGAACAAGAGATGAAATTCCTCTAAAGAAGAGAAAAAGTCCATCTCCTATCATAGGAGAGTGAAGCAACATGTCTAGTGATATATTCACTTGAAAATTAATGCAAGTTAATAGACAAAAGGATTTCCCTGCAGTCGGAACAAGAAAAGGATGAAAGGAGTGCTGTACCTGCTTTTGTAAGACCTAAGTAAATTTCATCAACCTGTAAAACTGGAAAGGAGGATGGAAGGTATTACATGGTACAATATCATACTGATGGTTGCAGCTGAAAGCTAACATAAAAGCTATGATATATCTATGCTCTGCCTCCACACAAAACAGAAAGGCCATATATAACCAAAAATGGAATCAAAATGACAGTTAAGTCCAACAACTTAATATGCTGGCACACATTTATTTATTTATTTATTTTACATTTGTTGACCGGGAAGGTCCGACTGGATATATATGTCCATTTTCAGCGGAGGCCCGGGGAGAAAAGCTCCACATTGACAGTAGGTAAGTACATGTTCATAGAATACAGATTGTTCTCCTTTGGTAGTTTAAACAAAAAGAGGCGACACCATAAAGTATTTAACATAAAACTACGCCAAGTATTAAAAAAAAAAAAAAAAAAAAAAACAGGCACAGATTACAACATGCTTTTTCTCTTTCTATGCTGACCATTTAGGATAGTTTTAAAAGGATTTTAATTTAAGAAGAAAAATAAAGAGATTCACATGGAAGAGAGGATGTGGGGGGTCAGATGAGAGAAAGGTCAAATAGGTTAATATGGAAATTTCCATTTACTCTATTAATATACAGCAACTTAATTATGTCGAAATTTTAAGGAAAAGGGTAGTGCAGTTGAAGGGGGATTTTCTCTGGAAACTTATACCAACAGATATCCCAAACTCAAAACTTTATTCAAGAAGGGTACTTCAAGATGTGAGTGGATACAAGCACTACAGTTCTCAGAAGAATGCTAGATGAATCAATGAAATTCCTCTGTAAGTTTCCTTAGCGGTCAAAAAGTTTGACCTCAGAACAGATGATTCTGATCGGATAAGTCAACAATCAACATAAAGTCTAAGCTTAAACAACGTTATCTCTGCTGAGCCAAGAGCTGAACCAAGATCACGATTAAGATCGTATCTGTACCAACATGACTGATTCACAAACCCAGACAACAGAGGTCAGTATACAGAAGGACATAGAAACTTACCAGAGTAGTAATAACGGTCATGGTTTTAAAAATTACTGAGATTGAGATTGATTTTGACCCGTTATGTTAAACTCATAAGAATGATTCATGTAGAAATGATAAAACATGACAAAAGTTATTGGTTAGGATTGTAGGATTTGACCCTTCCTAAAGTCTAAAATGTGACTTGGAGCCAAGGTTGAAGTTGATATGGAAGTCAACACTAAGGGTACTGACCTGGAAAGAATACAAATCAAGCAGGCAGTTGAAAGAATGTCCACAATCTGTATAAATGCATGGCCACAACTGACACTAAGGCTTGCTGTTTTTGCCAGGAAAAACACCACACAATGAAAACATAAACAGTAACTGTAGAGATCACTGGCAAAAATACCGTAAAAGTTTCAAGAACAGAAAAGATAAGCACAGGAAAAAAGGTTTTAAATAAATAGGCCCCAGTTTTAACTACTCCTGATTACACTAATAGCAAATAATTTAATAAGATGAAAATGTTGACACCAAGGGGAGGGAGGCCAAACAAAACTTGCAAACACTAATGCTGAAATATAAGATTTAGCAGTCAGAAGACACAGAATCGCTTAAAAGAACTTTAGAAAAAAAAAAAACGCTCAAGAAATAGTCACTAAAAACACACCCAAGCTCCACAAACAGATTGTACTTAGTTTAACAAAGACATGCAAAAATACAGGATTAATATACCAAATCAAGACCGGAAATAATAGTACACAACATAAAGTACAACCTACATTAGAAATCTTAAATAGCACCTCCCCATATCATAAAACTACAATTAGGAATACTAATTCTGATATGCAGTCCTAACCAAAGAACCCCCCTTTATATTTACTCTGTCCCATTAACTTCTTCTACCCACTTTGACAGCAAGTCATGTCTGCGACTATTCACCTCTCCCCCTCCTAGAACTACTGTTCTTATCAAGAAACATCTTATGTTTCCACCGCTCTATAAACCTCCCTTCCAGTATCATAGAGAAGAGAAACTCTTCTGTGCCCAGCACAAACCAGAATAAACTACCATTAAAATCTATCTAGCACACCAAACTAGGAGAAATGTAAAGCATAATAAACTCTTACTACTCTCCACGAGAAACTGGCTAGATTGAGGTAGACAAACCCATTGCCAGTGCTGACGAGTAACACTCAAGCACATTTTGCTTGGCACTCCACTGGGACTAACTTGCTTTGATTAGTGACATTACAGCCTAAGGTTTTCACTCTTCTGATAGGATTTCTTGCAAATTTATTGCCCGTAAATATCAAAAAACATAGACACATATATCGTACGTATGAGCCTTCCCCCATAGTCTGTCTGGCACGTGAATGCCTTGCAGCTGCTAAAGTTATATTTGTCACACTGAATAAAAAGGTTGCCTGTCCGTATACTACATTACGAATACACAGGATTTCCTTCCAACCTAAACTGAGAAATTTTCCACCAAATCACAATTCATAGTATAAGGTAACAAAAGTATCAATACAATCCTTCTTGAATGGATTGCCTATATTATTTATATAATGCATGATAAACAAGCAAACAAATAAACAGAATGCTAACTCCCACATTGCACATTTATAAACAGGCAACATACTATAAGGCTACTTTAAAAACTATACAAGTGAAAGGGGGTATATACAACAGGATAAACACAACAGGATAAACTCATTAATCAAGGAAACAGTTTGGGGAGGTTCTGCGAGGGCAGTGCAGAAACTATGTCCTGCAGGAGATAACTTTCTGCACCAAAACAACTCAATAAAAATAGGGGGAAATCTAATAGGCAAAGGTAATTGTAAAGTTATCTTGCAGTCTGGCAGTTAGGTCAAGGTTCTAAGTTGTTAATGAGATCCTTCCTATAGTAAGCATACAAGGCTGGATTACTTCCACATTCATGTGCCTAATGAGATAGTCACTTAACCAGAAATTGCTTTGACTGACCCTAAAAATGGATACTTATGTCCAGTACACTAGAAAAAAAAAAGGATCATTTAGACAGTTCAACTTCAATGGTGTAAAACAGCTACCAGAAGGAACAATCTCTACCAGCAAAAGACACGACTACAGAGCACAGTGGTTTGTCAGCAATCCAAAATGGCTCTTTTGCATTACTGTCCCATGTGATTCATGCCTCCTTCCTTCCCTTCTTACTGACAGCCACATCATATTCACCTTTACTGGCAAGACAAACTTTAAAACCATCTGTAAGCTCATCTGGAAGGATAACAAGCAGCAGCTGTCCTCATCAGATGAGCTGCAGATGAAAGGTGATTAATGTGGTGCTAAAACCAATGTGCATAGCATACTATATGATCACCAATGTCTTTTAGAGACTGCCATATCCTCACATCATGGAAGGAAATGATAGTAATGCCTGTGGGTCAAAATTAGCAGCATAATACTTAAAGACAGCTGCATAAGCCCCTGGCCAAAGTAGCAGAAAAAAAATATTCATATGCAACCTGAAGCCTTCATAAACTCTCAGGATTTATTTGCTGATAGTAAAGCATTTAGTACTCGTGGAACCAGGGCTTGGAAACTGCTCCTAATTAGTATCAAATGCATCCCATCTTAAATAAAATTCTCTCGTTCACTAAAGCACAGTACAAATCTATCCATAGAATTACCTAGAAAGAGTACAACCTTACCTCTCCTTCCTAAGTAACATGTAATGTTACTTAACAGCTATGCTTCTGTACTATTAAAAATTCTTTATTTTTAATTTTTTTATTTAATAACACAGTCATGGATAAGAAAGGGCCCATGTGAACTACATTTCTTATCTACTAAATAAAACAAATTTATTAGCAACCGAAATAAGAGAATCAGTAAATTGCAATTCCTTATAAAAACAACAATAACATATTTAGTACTGCATAAACCTGAAAAAGAGTATAGCATTCATGTCTTAGCGCACTCATATACTCACACAGAAAAATATAAACTCTAGGAAAGTAATTCTTATAGCAATTAATATAAAACTGTGTTTTTTACAACTCAAGTAACTACTAGTCTAAAATGGTGCTTTATGTAAAGGCTATAACATAATGATGCCAAGCTAAGATTATAATGCTTTCTAGAGCACAGGATCTGGCTGAAAAGTGATCCTAGGCCAGTCCATCTACCTGGGTAGCAAATACACTATGCTGGAGCAATGGCTACTTACTGTCGCTGCCTCCATTATTTCTTACATAAAACTGTTACCTACAAACATTCTTTTCTCACTAACACAGTACAACTACATCAAACCAGGTGGAAATATTAACATACATGTACAACAAATGATGAAAACTGCCTTAAATCTATTTCTCACAAATTATTCAAATAGAAGATTTTCTCTCAGAGTCATGTCTAGGGAAAACAAAAAAGCCTTGGTTCGGTGTGACCGATCGTGTTAACCAAATAAGTAAAATAACCACAATTTTGTTAAAGAAATGAAACATTTACGAAATCAAAACAATGCCAATTATAATCTTCTAGGACCCACTACATTAAAAAGTAATTATCAGCTTCCTAGTCAGAAAGCAGTCCTGCAAAGCAGCTCAATGTGAAAATTAGTCTAAGTTAGCTCAAAACAATGCCAATTATAATCTTCTAGGACCCACTACATTAAAAAGAAATTATCAGCTTCCTAGTCAGAAAATAGTCCTGCAAAGCAGCTTGATGTGCAAATTAGTCTAACTTAGCAAAAGATGTTTAAAGATTCACACCCCTCATTTCCCCAATTCGCCAAAATTCCTCAGCCTTCAGATCGTCTAAGTTCAACCAGAAGATTACAGACAAAGCACTAGTAGACCATGACACTATACAATAGCAAGAGTATTTTTATTATATTTTGTTGTAGTAAAATATAATTTATTTTTAATATTTTTAAAGAAAGGGGAAATTATTAGGGTGCTTGCTAAGAAGTGAACTAATAATGAAGGTTGTACAGCTACTGATTAACTGGATATGCCGATTAAGTGTGTGGATATATATTGCTCTGTATCTGTTTAGAAATTACTCTGATAATGCCCTGAACATGTGTGGAGGCAAAAACAAGCTTTAATAAAGAAGTTTTGTTATCTAGCTTGCTCGTCGCATGGTCTACAAGTGCTTTGTCTGTAACATCTTGGTTGAGCTTTATTTATACTTGGCAATTGTGCCTGGTGGGTTGGTAAATCGTCTAAGTTCACCTTGTATTGTTTTCAGTTGTTCGAAACACATTTTCCACAATTAATACTTGCAACTAACATGGTGACAAAATTAATACTAAATAGTGAATATGTGGAATAAATAACTATTCAGCAACATTTCTACATAGTGCAGTTTCATTCTGGAAAGCATAAAGGAGAGCTCAAAACATTTCTGGAAACTTGTCTTGGCATGTTTTTGCTAGCTGCCCACCTGCATGGGACCAAAGCCAATGAAAAAGTACATAACTAATGATGTATTACTACATTTTCAACACTGCAAAAGCCCTGTTTGTCTCAAACATTAAGACTCCCAGAAGATTTCCAGAGGTGAGACAGCAGAGAAAAACTTCATCTGCAAAAGCAAGAGTTTACAATGGTTAAAATTCAAGAAATCCAGAACTGCTAATTATGGTAACACAAACATTTCACAGTTTTTAAGAAAACATACTATGCACAGTTAAACATGTTTTTGTAATAAAAGAACATGCCTGTATTAGATTTGTATATTATGCACTTACACCATCTGAATTACTAAAAACACATAAAGAAAACAAATGTCTCTTTTTGTAAACAACACTAGATTCCAAAGCTGTGAAGTGATCTCATAAACTTTAATGTAAGACTCTCCATCAGTAAACTAGGAACTTGTAAAATAGACCCAACCAGTCTCTGATCCAAAGCAATTATTCAGAAGGTAGTATAAAGAAGTCAGTGTTTTCTACATTTTTCTACATTTCATCATTGTAAAATCGCCAAGGGGCAAGTATATGCCAGTCACATACAGCAGTCATTTTTGTTGTGTCTGTAGCCTCTCCTTTCTGAGCTGGGTAAGTAAACAAGTGGTTTTCCTTTCTGAGCTGGGTAAGTAAACAAGTGGTTCTCCTTTCTGAGCTGGGTAAGTAAACGAGCGGTTGAAAACGTAGTAAATGCCCTTTCTACAAAGAAACAAGTACAGTGAAATTAAAGAGCCCTGCTTAGCTATACCAAGACAGCAAGTGTGTGTGTGTGTGTGTGTGTGTGTGTGTGTGTGTGTGTGTGTGTGTGTGTGTGTGTGTGTACCCACATGTAAGCTGTAAATAGCTATACACAAACTCATATACATACATATATTACACAGATACATGTATATATATATATATATATATATATATATATACACACACACACGCGCATGTAAATACATATACGTGCACACATACACAAACCTATATATATGTACATACACACACACACATATATATATTTTATATATATATATATATATATATATATATATATATATATATATATATACACACACACACACACACACATACGCGCACGCACACACACACACTTGCGTGTTGATGTGTATATAATATAAATAAAATATATACACACAGAGTGACATATTATACAGACAAGCACACATACACACTTTTAAATCTTGCATCATTAGGCAAAATCTTGCATTATTAGCCAAAGTATTCAAAGCCTCCTAAAATGTCTTCCTTGAAAAAAGACGTCCATTTGATAATTAAGTGGAGTGGTCTGAATAAGAATTTCAGCCACAGTTCAGGTCAAAAGGTACATTTTTAGGCAAATCAACCAACATCCCCTTGTGGGTGGAATTCAACCTTACATTCCTTAAGATATTCTCACTCCAAGGTCACTTTTTTGAATAATTAACAACTTAAGAAACGTCACAGAAATTCTTTCCAATAGTCATCAAGATGCATTCACTTTGAGTAAATGACTGAAGTTTCTTCTCAACCCTCTGCCATCAGCAGTTTGAAGATAATGATCTTGGGCACTCTTTCTCGCCAGAACTTTGCTGAATTCTCACCCTCTCCTTCCATTTACTAGAAAAGAAGTCAAGCATTGTTTCAGTCTTCCTCAAATCTGTTTCTGGTTTTCAGAAGTCAAAGTAGTAAATGTGGGCATAGTCGGCCTTAGGCATAGGCCAACTAGGCGGCTGCCTAGGGCGTAGCTGTAGCTCATAGCTGGCCTTAGGCATAAGCCAACTAGGCGGCCGCCTAGGGCACCGCTGTAGCAGGGGCGCTTTTCCAATATTTATTTGATGTAGATAGAACAGGATGGGGGCACCTGGGTGGTGTGGTGGGGCGCCGTGGAGCCCTTTTGCCTAGGGCACCAGCTGACCTAAGGCCGCTGCTGAATGTGGGAGTTCTTCTTTTTATTTATGGACTATGAGAAAGTACACTTGACTGACCCGACAACATGAGCTGTAGCATTTCTATATTCCAGTAATACTGAGTGGGATAAGAAAATACATAACATAATGTTCTCCAATTTCATTAAATTCTTCCTTGACAGTTTGACCTGGACTGCCTGTAGATGTGACTAGATGTAATATGCTGAGGTTCCCACTGTTCTGAAAAAGTTCATATTCCATGCTGACATACTACAACCCATTATCTGACGCAACCACATATGTCATTCCAACATGCATGAACAAGCAACTTTCAATGCACTGACCTCTACTCATATAAGAAAACCTCAGAAAATTTAAGCTCTCATTAAAAAAACTACCTTCTTAACTCTGATATCTCCCCTTGCTCCTTGCCAAATAGATAAACTTCTACTTTCCCCTTCAACGTTCTCTCTTCTACTAATTTCAACTTTAACTAATCTCATCTTCCTACTTCCCATTCCCACGTCATCCTCCCCTCTCTCACCTCCCCATTATCATACTCACTCCTCACAACTACTTCTACCGGTCTTTTTTATTCCTCTCTTCTCCATTTATTCTCTCATCTTTTTCCTCTCTAACTGCACCTTCCTTATTATAGCTCCCTTTCTTCTCATTTTACACTCCTCCTATCTAGCTCTTCTAGCTTCCCCTTTCCTACTACTAATATAACTAAAACTCAGTAAATCACTGAGAAAGTATTATTAGTCATAAAATCATGCCACCATTGTAATGCATATATACACTCAACATTACATTCAATTTACCAACCATTTTTCCACCTTGTACTATATTACTATATTAGTGATTTCTACTTTCTAACTTCTATGTCCTAGTTTTCCCATCCTTAAACTTTAAATATTTTTACCTTATAGATGTTTTATTTTTTGTATATTGCTGCTCTTTGTCATTGCACCAATGCTAGATAAAAACAAACAGCTACTCCTGGCAACTATGTTGTTACAATGTTCTAAAGTTTACAACCTCAACTTGAATTTGTTTTTGCATGTACATATGTCTATATTACCTTCACCAACTTTATCTACATAAGTGCAAGCATTTCATTATTGTTGGAGTTTTTTCTCTCTCTGGGCCTCCACTGAAAATGGGTTCCTAATGCAATCAAACTTTCCTGGTCACCCGAAGTCAATAAATAAAAATGTAAATAGATAACTTTGAATTTTAGTCAACTTGAATCCAATAAACTTTTTTTGATACTGAAAAAAAAAACTTTCTGCCCTAATTTTTGTGCAAGGACTATGTGCATTTCAGCAAGTTATCATAGATTCTTTTAGATTACTTTCATGATAACTTTCATGATAAGCATTATACATAAGCAGTTTTCATTTTTTTACTCTATATGCATATACAGTGTTACTCAGTATAGCAAATCCAAAGCTCTTTCTCTACAGCATGCGATATCAAAATGCTGTGAACTCCTGCCAACATTTCCTTCTTTTCTAGTTTATTTGCTCTGAATAGCAATCTTGTATGCAATAAATCTTTTTTTTTCCAAAGGGCAGTATCTCTTATGGCAGTCTTCTGTTCTGTCCAACCTCTCACAGCAACTTCTTCAAGCATTTACATCTGACCAAAATTCATATCTTTTGATTTTGCAAAGTAACTGTGGTATTATCCCCACTGATTTCCAGTTCATTTTCAAACAGATGTTCTTCCTGCTCCAGTAGATGGTGAACGACTCAGCACACTTGTTCCATGAATTTCTTTTCCCAGTATTTAAGCTATACTTCTATAAACTAATAGCATTCTTTCCTTGCTGTCTGGTGTCATCTGTACCCATTTACTCTGCAATGGCGTACTGTATTTTCCAATAGCAGCTGTTTCCCATAAGTTTATTCTTCAATCTTTGAAGTGCAATTGCAATTTCTCTGGCTTACCTCTCAACTGTTCACATTTTTGCAAAATGTCCAGATTTTTGCCTTGTTTTTGGACCATTTCTCATAAAATTTGTGGTTTTCTGACAAGTCACTGAGGACTGATGTCACTAAATACTGAAATACATTTGTTTTACTTGCGTTTATTATTATGATATTCCTATTGTTATATTTTGAATATAAAAACATCTGTTCCACAGTGAAAAAGCTCCAAAACTTTACTAAGTGTTTTCAATCACTACTAAATGACTTCACCAGACCTGGAAACAATTAACAGTGCCATGAAGATGGCATCACAACAAATGTGTAATTAAACATTCCACTTTTAACAAAAATAAGACAAGGAGAATATATAACATACAAAAAGGATTTTCAAGAATGCCTACCACTTGCATTTCGCATTTCTTAAATACATTTAAAAATTGCTGTGTTCAATCAAACCTCCTACACTCGTTGCATTTAATTTGGTCTGCCATTCATACTCCCTTACATCACATATATTCTAAATATCCCCTCTGATATCAGGTTCTATCATATCACAAGTCTTTACACCTCCTAGTTTGTTTATATAATGCATTCTCTGTATTCCTCTTCTTTATAATATTACAATGCTGACAAATTTTTGCATTCAATTTCCTGGTGGTTCTCCCTATATAAAATGACTGACATGTCAAAAATTCATCAACATACACCACACTCTTTGCGGTGCATGCACTATATTTTGATGGTGCACTTCCTTCTGTACTGATGCAAAAACAAAAGGACAGTTTGCAACAAGCATCTATAACAAGAAAATGTTCCTTTGATACTTAAATTGTATGTTTTCCTTGTGCCGTTACCCCTTTTCAAAGCACTCTTTCAAACTTCTAGTTCCCTTATTTATAAAAACTAGACCATCTACTACCTTTATAACTACAGGACGCCGCCGAACAGGTGAGTTGTTATTAATAAAACTTTTAATTTAATTTGAGGCATATCATGTAACTTAACAACATTCCAATGGTGTTATCTTCCTCTATTTTACCCTTATTAACATCTTTGGCATTCATTAAGAGGCCTAGGTCAACCCCTTTTCTCTAACCTTGTAGCTTAATTTATCAATCAATTGCACTTGATAATCCCTCTGTAAAAATTTACTGTTAAGGGACACCATCTCAATCTCAAAAAATCGTCTTCCTAAGTACTACATAACCTGCTCATTCTTATTAACTATCTCTTAACTATATTTTCTTTCTAATGAAGGGGACGCATACTATTAAATTGTAAATAACTATTTTTAAGACATCTTTTCCTCACTGTTGATGTAAAAATCCTTTGTCAAAGCACTTCTGTATTTTAATGGCCAACAAAATACTGCTGCATTTACTAGATGTAAATTAAAAACTCAAAAAAAAGAAGATGTAGTGTAAAGTAGATATGTCTGAAAACCTTCCCACAACTTCTCTCCTGGCCACACAAAAAGTACAGCATCAATAAATCTCAAGTAATTTTTGCAAAAAAAAAATATATGTCTCATACTAATAATTCTTCCCAATAAACTAAAACAATATTGGCATAACTAGGGGCCATACACTGCATCTGCTGGTAAAAACTTCTCTAAAATAAAATACAATCATGTTCCAAATCCAATTCTACACACGAGCTGAAAAAATCAATTTCCCTACTGGTACAGCCACTATATTCGGTGAGCTACTCCTTAAACTAAAGTAAACCTAAATCTGTGGGAATTACTGTGAACAAGCTAGAAATGCCTCCTGTAACAAACCAATCTTCTATACTAACAGTACGTTTTACTTAAATTTATTAATACAATCTGCTGGCTCAGAAATAAAGTATTTGAATGTTTAACCACAGATTTCAACTTGCATTCTACAAAAATGGCCAATGGTTTGATCTTTCAAATATTGGGCATCAAGTGTGTGTCATCTAGATGCTTATGGGATTTATGGATGTCAAAAAAATTACACTAATCCTAAAGTCTCAATAAGATTTCCCTCAAACACATTAGAAAGGTGTCTAGGCATGTTCCAAATCCATTTTTAAATGATTCATTCCTCAGCACGCACAACATCTTAAGTCTCATATTTAACGGTATCCATTATCACCAAAGTACTCCCTTACCAGCTTTCATAATCCTAATGGTACCATCATTTGATAAACAATAATGTGGCACTCTCTCATCCTCCGTCAAATTGTAAAACCTCTGCCTATATGGTTTTAACAATGCAGACCTTATTTCACATTCACATTCTCTTTTATTGTGATTACATCAAGGAATATCAACAACGGTGTTTGTTTATTCTCTGTTCAAACATTTGTAACACTGGTCTGACTTTCACCATCATCTTATTTCAGACCAACTAAACTCAAAGCATAAACCACACATCATAATCCTGAAAGTCTAGTTTAAACCTACTCTTGTACTGCTTAAGGAGTGTAATGTCTCAGCCAGTTTAGTAATGGAATTAAGTCTCTCTACATGCTCTTCTTTGGACACCCCCACACCAGTGTATCTTCAATAATGAAAACATTAAAGCTCTATGATCATTTCTGCAATGGCTCTCCGTAACACTTCAGAAAATGACAATGCTTCAAATGGAACCCTGAGAAATCTGTATTTTCTTACTGGCTTATTAAACATACACAGCTTGAAGCTCTCATCAAGTTAAATTTACAAAACAAATCCCGAGTTAGCATCAAACACAGAAAATATTTTACACACGGCACAACAGAAACCATCTTCAAATACAAAATAGAGTTTCTGTATCAAGAGTCACAACCGTAACCATATTGTTCAGTCAGGAAGGCTCAGCCTCTTTCTTATTTCAGCCCATTTTCCCCAACCTGCTCAATTACTTTTCAGTTTCTACTTTTGGTTTCTACTGGAACAATCCCTGCAGCATACACTACTAACATTGCAGGATCTCTCCAGATAACACAGAAGATTTTTTTCCAAACAGCACAGACCAAAAAATAAACTTTCATACACACAAAACAAACCTTCACAGGAAAGTATTTCTTCATACCAAGCTTCAGACAAAACAAATACAGATGAAGTTTACATACCAAATCAATGAAATGAATTTTATATTTCTTATAGATTCACTAATCCTTTCTGACTTAATTATTTCAAATGATGACGATTTGAGTAACTAAGCAACTTACATATATAGCTTCAACTTACTCTTTTTCAAATATAATTCTGAAAAGGTTTGAGCAGAAATTACAATATATGTCTCTGCCTAATCCAAATACATTGTTAAAAAATGTGGCCTTAATTGCCCAGATTGCTGTGCCTTATATTAAATATTCTGTATAACTTTCTCTCACTCTGTCAATGCTGTACACCTTTTCAATGTTGACTGTGTCCACAGAATTGTATTTGTGCCTTTGTTTCAAATTTGCTCTGGACTCAGGAGGCTGGGATTCAGTTAGCAACCCCAGCACTGGAGAAGCCATGGAGGAGAAGTAGTGAAAGGCCAGAGCTCTCTTTACTCTACAGGGCGGAGGGATGTGTGTGCATAAAATCACTATCAAACTTGGCAGTACAATTTCCTGAGAAAATCATTGCTTGTGCCATATGGGGAGAGTCAGAACTGCTTGTGGAGGGGGATGACCCTTCTGGACATGAGGGAGATATCCTTCCTGGGCAGCCTGCCACATATCCCTTGTTGTTGCCTAGTCAGGTGTGTGCTTAAGGGCGAAAGAAAAAGAAAATTCTTGAACCACTTCCGAGAGCTGTGCAAATGAGTGGGTCAGTTAATCAAGGAAGAGGAAGAGGATGACTAACAAGCAACGGGGACATGAAAAAAAAAAGTAAAATCATTTACAGACTGTTAAAAGCTCAATGTTGGTTGCAACGATCTCACACAAAAAGTGTCACATGCAGCAGAACATAGGATTCTGACAAAACAAAGTGGTACTTACACAACACTGTTTTGAGGCCAGTCTTAAAAGAATCATAACCATGCATTCCAGAATAGTGATACTAACTGTGTGAAAATAGTCTGAAAAAAATTAAAGAAGATATGTTCTTCTGTAGTCCTCCCCCCCCCCCCCCCACACACACACACACACACACACTTTCAGGTAGCCTTATTAATCACCTTACACTAATTTAAGAAATACATATGGTTAACTGTAGAACACAGACAAAGACGGTGCCACTAAAAGTGAACCTCGCATATGACTAACTTTTAAAACACTGGTTTTCAGTCATTGTGCAAGTGTGTATTTCAGCAGCAGACCTCAAATTCACTTGATCTTCACCTGTGGCATTTATCAGGAGGAGAAAAAGCTTCACCAAGACTGTACAAAATAAAACTTCTACCACCAAAGGTCCACCAAGGCTTCTGAAAGTAAAAATTCCACCAGCAAAAGAGCAATCAGCATACTATGAAAAGGCAAATATTAAAATATGCTTGTAAACAGAAAAGCTCCCTGATCAGTTTAGGAACAATTTATTGTACAGTATCTTTACTGGGAAATTCTACTGTTTGGCACTCAAACTTGCAAATGGGGAACTACAATGTCTAACATTTCCAAAAGACAGGAGCTCTTACCTAAAGTCCATCCATCTATCCTTAACCCCTTTTTTTCCATTTTGCACATGTTGTTGGGGTATCACTTCAACAGTGACAATCATCTAGATCCAAGGTCATTGCATTTTTATTTTCTTAGCCAACATGTTTTCAAAATAAGACACCGAGAAAAATGCTTTTATTGTTCATCCACATTCTAATATGCAAAACAAAAGTCTACTCATCTGCCTAAAATCCACATTACATACTTTGATTCTTAAGCTAGCGTCTATACATTTAAAATGTATCCAGTAAGCTTACAGCAGGTTGTGTCTTATTTATTTGGATAGTGACTTTTTGTCATGTGGCCTCATAACTTTCAACTCTTGCAGATTCAGCAGAACGTCCCTGATTTTGCCTCATATTTTTGCCCCTTCTCTTGTACAAATTAGATTTTTTTCTCATAATCACTGAAGTTTACAACCAGTCAATAATGCCAGACATTCAAGCTTAATATATTTGTTATACCTCAGAAAAAGCACACTAATGCAAAAACTTTTATTTTACTAACTTTTTAGGTGAATAAAAGAGTATTACTTAAAAAAACGTTTCTGATTTTAGAATTCACTAACCCATTACTTTTGTTTATGTCCCTGTTTCTGGAGCAAACAACTTGAAAGCTGTGTGCATCCTGTACTAGAAAAAACATTTTAACACTTTTTGTTATCATTCGTGCAAAAGGTAAAGTTCTGAACACGTTACTGAATTAAACCCCCTCCACAAAAAAAAAATAGAGAGAGAGAGAGAGGGAGGGAAACTCATAACCATACCCTACATACACAGAGATAAAATACATCCAATGGAAAAGTTCTCATTTCTTTAAACTGGCCAACCCTCTAAACATAAGAAAGGAGTTAAACATATACACAGGCTCTGCATAACACCAACATTTACATAGCTGTGATTTAAATGTACGTCCAGCTGCTTACTGCCAGATGCAGCTAACTGCCAGGTACGCACACACCTTAAGTTTAACACACATGTCTATTAAATTAAAATGTTACAAAAACCCACTATTCAAATTACTGGTTACTTCAGATTAACAGAAGTTTCTCTCAGCACAGCCATCTGGTTACTTGTTATCACATGTCATGCTTTTAGACAACTGGCCCAGCTGCACCATGAGTGATCACAGCAAGGCTTCTGACACCAAGGCTAATGCTTATTTACACAAGTGGAACATACACCAGCATGAATTCTTCATCAACACACCGCTCTGCTGAAAACAAGGAACTTTTCAACCAAGTAAAAACAGAGCAGTCCTTTTCCAGAGGATCATTTAGAAAGCAGGAAGGCACATGGTGTTTACATTAAAAAAATACAGATGGGATTTAAAGACACAGGATCTTGCACTAAGACCAATAAAAACAAAACATGTTGTTTTCATTTAGTCAAAAAATGTAAAAAAAGGAACGCTGGTTAAGAAGTATTCTGTGGTCTAAAAACATTGTTGCATTTTGTGTACTCCAAATTCAAAGGAGTCACCTCAGCTCAGTTAAAAAAAAAAATCACACTGACACAATTTTAACAAGGTCTTGACACATTTCTCTTATATGCAAAGACCTGCCAAAAACAGCAATTGCATCAAATATAGCAGAGATAACTAAAACTCTTTGCATGAAACTTCCCATGACTGAAACATTTCTTTTTCATTTTCTATCCTAAGTCTGCAACCCACAGAGATATTCAAATGGTCAACCCAGTCATTCATATGTGATGAATGCAACAGCGTGACCTCTAGATAAGGCAATTCAGCAAAATTAGCCACAACTAATTGAAAGCTGTCCTGCAAGGTTTCACCTTAAAAGCAATCCTAACCATGTATGATACATCTTAAAGAGAATAATTAATATAAAAAAAAAAATTCCTGCACAAAAAGAGGCAGCATATCAAAAATACAATTTTAGAAAATCAGGTAGTTGTTCACTAAAATACAAAATAATTAATGGGTCTGCAGCATTAACAGTGTAGCAACCTTTAAGTAAGAAAATCACTTTGAGGACTCCGAAATGACTGCCTACAGATGAGAAAATAAAAGGCTATTTTTACATAGGCATACATGCCTACAACAGCTTGCTAAGCTGTTTTTGGTAATCATTTATCCTTTTCATTTGGCTTTGACAAGAAAAAAAATGAAAAAGTATAAATGTCAAGATGCTTTATTTTTTTCTCTTGCCAGTGCTGTGCCAAGCCAAGGTCAAAAACTTATAATACAGTCGATTTCTTAGGAATTCTACACTTTTAAGCTTTACCACTTTAATGCCAAACTGCTGTCTACAAAGTTCACTTGCTCTCTTCTCACATTCCATCTGAAATCCAAGTCAGTGGTACTGTAAAAAGATAACCAGTGCAGCAAAAACAAAACTGAACAGGGAAAGAAAAGTTACAAAAGATCTAAAGCCCCCATAATAATAAAAAAGTATCACTTTCATAAACATTCACAAAAAACACAAGCTTCACAGGATACAAGAACAACTAAGATCTGCCACTGCCATATTTAAAGAAAAATATAAATTAGTTGTAATCTAATTTTACAATCTCTTCTTGGTACATTCTATAAGCAGTGTAATAAAAGGCATTTTTCTGTTACTTATGTCTACTTTATCTGTTAACCAAAAAAACTCATTTAGATTCTGTGCCTCCTTTCAAACACAACCCAGGGGCACTACAAAGTTAAACTCAGTACAGGATTAAACTCGTTAGCAGCTCACAGAATTAATACTCTGTACTAAACAGCCAAATTTATTAAGCAATGTAAGACATACCATATAATGGGCATTGTGTGAGTTCACATACATACTATTTTACACACACATATATATATATATATATATATATATATATATATATATATATATGTATTTATTACACACACAAATATAAATACACACACACACACGCTAGATCAGTTAAAATAATGGATTAGTTTAAAACTGAAACACAGCATCTGTAGAACTCAAAAAGAAAAACTGTTTCATAAACACTAAATGCCAGTCAGACATATACACATACACACACGCACATGCAATAGATTAGTAAAAAATGGCTTATTTTAAAAGTGAAACATAGCATCTGCAGAAATAAAAAAGAAAAATTGTTTCACAAACTAAAAAAATGCCACACTCTCTATACATGAAGTACAAAGTCCTCCATTAGCTACAACATACCCTGTAGTGCATTACTTTCATTTCATGTAAAAAAAAAAAATCACATACTGTAACAGAATACCTGGTCAGCATTGCCCAAAAATGCATTTACCACCCAACAAAGAGGAAGGGTGCCCCAAAGAAAAGTGTCACCAGACACAACTGTTGGTTTTCAGAGATGGCCTTGAACTTTTAGTTTAAGTGACTTGCTCAGAATCACAGCGTGTCAAAACGGGTGTTATGATATTTAAACTCATGTCATCAACAGGCCAGAACACGTTTCAACTCAGTACCTTTACCCCACTAAGCCACAACTCCAACTAGATTAAACACTGCTTCTCTGACATAGCATGAAAAAATAACCTTATTTTCAAATTCAGTATTTGAAGGCCATTGCATACACTTTTGCACTGTACAACGTTAAATGTTACCCAAGAAAATAAATGAAGACACTAAAGAAAAAAAAAATCATAACTGAATTTTATTTAGTCTCCATTCGAAATGCATGCACATTCTAAGATGACTTAAATGTAGTAGACATATGATACCCTCCATTTCCTTAACGCAACCACATTTCTGGATGTTTTCAGAAACACGGTACACATTTTGGTACTACTACTACCCTTTTTACACCTGTTTCTCTCCACTGTTTTCAACTTTATTTTTCACAATGTAGCAGGAGCCAGTTGTTTCAAATTGCCTGCTTGAATACATAAAAACACCTAATTACGCCACCACTAAAGTCTAAACAATGCCACAGAGACCAGTCCAAATACAAAATAAAATATGGCCATGAAATACACAACACCCCTTGCCTTCATAAAGTTCTACTACAGAACGCTGACAGCAAAAATTGCCTATGCCAGTCTCACTACAGTAACTTGTACAAGTAATGCAAGGTCCCTTACTCATCATTTTTACTGTAATATCTGAGATTTCTTATTACTTTTACAATGGCAACTGCCTAATCTCTCAAGCCATACATGAAAGGAAGCGTTTTTTCCCCTGTCTTTTGTACCTTAGCTAATTACTGTGCAACTGTATATGTACACCTTTTCTTCCTAGGCCTCTTGCACTACAGTCTCACTGTCCTAGTAATTAAAGGAAAATAAATACCTACATGAATGACAGCAACATCACATTCTGCAGTTCCAATCCAAAAAAAATATATGTGGTGTAGCATGACTGTATATCTGGTTGGAACATCCTGACAAAAAGAGAGTAAAACTATAGCCTGGCAGCCTAAGCTAGTTTTACTCTACCAAAACACCTACAAACCACTCTCTGACCACATATCCATGCATTTCTCTCATCCACCAGTCTGCAACACGTCTTCAAGGAGAGGTGAATCCAAGTAATCCCTTTGAACAAAATATAATCTAGAAAACATAAATAAAGTTTCTTGGAAATGGAAACTATGCTTAAAATGGAATATTTTTAATAAAACAGCCCACTTATTCCCAGCTAAACCATAGCTTATATTTTAATAAGTTTTCCCAACTTTCAAAGTTTATTCATTAGACGTGGGAGTGTTAGAGTGGATTATCAGGAGCTCAAGATTCAGATTGTGACTTGGGTCCTAGCTCATTCACTACTTACAATGCACTAGACAAAAAGCAGAACATATTTAACTTTCACATGCAGGCTTGTAAAAATAACACATAATGTGTAAACACACTAACGCTGCAACAGAGGTTTATTGTCTGTAAATATTGGATCAACAGTCTTACAATACAATCTATGCTAGGTTTTAGTACATCAAGACTTGCTTGGAATCACGTCTATGTTCTGCCCACTCCCCTACCAGTCAGCTGACCAATGGCATTTTTCCTTTAGTTCCACAAAAGCTCGTACTTAATTGCACAGCACATCGTTCATTTCCAAGTACTGTATATTGCAATTGATATTTAAGTACTTGTCCTGGAAAATATTAACACCAATACTTCGTGACTCTGCACCCATTCACCCCTTTGGTCAAAATGTGCATCAAATCAGCTGTGCCACAGAGATTACTACGGTTACCACCTGTCCCACTTTGCGAGGGACAGTCCCTCTTTGGGCAGTTGTGTCCTGCAAAAAAAATTGAAAAAATGGCAAATGTCCTGAGATTTTAGGACACAAATATTTCCTATTTTTTTCTTTAATAGTTGCATAAAACAGTCATTTTGTATCGGAAACACCTAAATATTATAATAAACAGAATAGCAACTCAAATGCTACAAGAAAAAGTTTTATTCTGGCAAAAAAGTGAATTTATGTCCTTTGTACTGGCCGTGGGTATGTTTTGCCCTGCAAAATCTGACGTTTCTACAAAAAATGTCCCACTTTGGGCATTTGAAAAGGTGGCAACCCTAATTACTAATACTTTAGAAAGACTACACATCACTTGTATGCATAAGAAAAGTATCACGATGAGCAAGAGATGAAAAGGGAGAAAGTTGCTTTGCAATCTTTTAAATCTTGTCAAGTAAGTAGATCTGAAAATGATAAAGCAGCCATTAGCAAAAGAGAAACAAAGTGGAACTGGAAGTGTATCAAAAATACCATTAGCAAAAGAGAAACAAAGGAGTTCAATACAAGTCAAAGAAAAAGTGCACAGTAAGGAATGAATGTTATCAAACAGCTTTTACAGCCATTTACTAGTAACAAAATACTGCCGATGAAAAAATGTGCGGCAAAAAGTTTGTGTCCCAAAGAAAAGCAAATTTTCTTCACAGTAAGAAACGTTACGAATCTCAGATTATAATACATTTTCATTTTTTCCAGACCACTACTAAAAACTTGAAACATCTGCCACAACACATAACGTTACCATTGATCACACTGCCTCATGCATGCCCCTGGCCCAGCCCCCTATCTGGGCATTAGTACTTACAACTGTACAATCCAGTTTGGTAAGAACGTCTGATTAGGTATCTCTTGCAATCGCAGCTTACTACAGTCCAAAAGGTCGCCCACACAGCGACATGGCCCCGGACAAGACCGTGCTCTCACTCCCACCAACCCCAAAAAGAGAATACAACAGAACAGATTGAAAACCCGACAGGCATCAGCAAGCCGCTGCAAAGAAGCCATGTTTTTTGGAAGCAGCCGATCTCCCTGCTCCAAACTGTCTACACCAGCCCTTTCCAAGTTTTAATCCTCCAGACACAATCGTAGGAACAGTGCCCGGGAAGTTAATAATTCCAAATACTTATTTTCATTGCGATATAGGTACAACTCCTTCTTTGAAAAATACCAAGACGTTGCTGCTGCTATAAGTCCTTACGGGTTTCGCTCAAACTTCTGAAAGTTTTTTTTTTGCTCCAAGACAGTACTAACCCAAACGCGTAGCCAGGCAAGGATGAGAGGCAGGTTCCCCGCTATGCAGCTCTTGATTGGCTAGTAGCCGTCATCACGTGTCAAAACAAAACTTCCAAGTGGGATGACTCAAGTTCCATCGTACCCAGGAGACAAGTAGCGCCCCCCCCCCCCCCCCCCCAGGTATATAGTTTATCGTACCTCTTAACACTGCTTCAAGTAGTGGTCAAGAATTTGTCAAGACATCTGTCAAGGACAGCTGGATGGATCCAGAAACGGATGTAGCCCTCGGATTGTCCTACTAGCGGGGATAGTCAGTTTTAAAGTGTATTTTTTCAGTCGCTGCCTGCCTTCTCGCTATCGTTTTAACGCATGTACAAAAATGCGTGCATTTTTTTTTCAAACAGAAAAGTATTTTCACTGTTTAACTGAACATGGACAAATCTTAATAGAATTGGGGACAAATCCAGAAGTAACTAGGGACGTTTTTAAAAATATTAGTACCAAAATAAGATAATGTGACACTGTACATTTATGAAGTTAAAGAAGTCTATAACTCTAATTATTGCTGTTATTTACAACCATTTCCCCAAAGGTCACTAGTTTTTAGGAGGTGTTAAGAGGAGCAGAACTACACCGAGTAAAAATCGACGGTCCTGAAAACAATGGCTTGTTGAGGGGTATGCTGCACTTTTCATAGATTAGTAGACTACATTTTCTGATTTAAAATAGTCTGTAACTATAAATGGATGTCATTATTTGTTGATTATAATCCACCATCTTTTTTCTAAAAATATAACACTATTTTTTAGAAAGGATGGAGCAAAATGATGAGGCAAAATCATTAACAACTCTGAATGAAAAGTCAGGGACGGTGTAATCTGGTCTCTTCCTTATTTAGTTATTTTTAATGTCAACTGGATCATTTTCATGCTAACGCGGTGGTCACAAAACTAACAAAAACACAACATGTATTACAGTTCTGAGAATCATTCAAATCAGATACATTTAAACTTCAGATTACAAAAGGCTTGCACGTAGTTAAAAATGCACCTGCACAGTGCAATAAAATATTCATTATATTTATTTCCCACTGAAATCTGTTTAGTGGTATTATTATTATTATTTTATTATTATTATTTGCTTTCAAGTCAAAACTTTGGAAAAGCACCTCCAAACTGTATAAAACATGTACAACAAAGTTGTGGAAAGTCAGACAATGAAAGCACTTCAGGATACTAGAAGTAATGCAGCAGGAAAACAAACCATAACATGTTTTTTATCATTTATATCAGTTCATAGAATAATATTGCTAGAATGATCATTGGTCAACACAGATACATCCAGAGGAACATTCTGTAAAAGGGTCACCATTAGTTGCACATGGAGATGAGGAAGAAGACCCTGTGTTTAAAAAAGAGGCAGTGCAGGATAGTGTATCAGGTATAAGCAATCCCTAATGTCCCCACAAAAGTGCTAAATAGGGAAATCGTAATCATTCACACACAGAAAATAGTATGTCAGTTCGGGACATCTCAGTCCAAACTTTTCATGCTATAATTCTGCTCCTGGATCTCCATAGGAGAAAAACTATTGTCAGTTTGGATAGAAAGTATCTGTGGCAGTGTTGTCAAAAATAAATGCTTTTAAGGTCGGCTTACAAATCTTCATTAAATATTGGACCTATCCATTAAATACTCTAACCACAACTATATACTGGGTGTAGCCAGGATTTTTGACACAATATGCCTGAATGTAGACTCTCCCAAACTTAGCACCACCTTGTGATAGACAGTGCATTTTTCTGGATAACATACATTTTCAGAACTGCTAACTTTGCTAAATAGTTTGCTGTGCAATTAGAAAACTAATTAACAAAGCCAAAAGAGGGTGTTCTGACTGAGTGAGCCCAGCTATGATTGCTCAGTCAGGATCTCCAAAAACAAATAAAACTTAAAAGTGCGAATAGTAGTATGCTTTGTGTATGTCTTGCTATGTCCCTGTCTATATACCGTTCATACTTTTTCAGCCCACACATTCTCTGAATCCCAGCAATATGCATACATCTGTTACAGGTTTTCTTAGCTATGCAATGCTTTTTACATCTTCCACCCTTTCTGGAAAAAAAAAACACATTGTCACCATCTTTGTAGAGTCATATATACAAACATACCTCTCACACAATAACCTATATTTTGATAAACATACAGTGGTGTCAAGTGCCCAGATCACAAAATTCTGAGAAAGAGAATGCCATTAATTGCTTTCTGCAGGAAATCATTGTCAGTTAGGTTTCTAAGCTGATTTCCTTTGGAAGATTTTTCCCTTCATGTATGTGTCACGGTGGAGTTGGTTGATGTATATAAGTTTTAGGTTTGTGGAGGATTTCCCTGCACATGGGAGAGCAGGATGGCTTGCCCCCTGACAGAATGGTTAAACTATTTTGTCACACTTTTGGCATTTAGGACATTTGTTTTCAGTGATGTGCTTCTGTTGCATTTTGAAAGTTACTAACTTGTAATGAATCCAAATAAAGTAAATCCATACTAGTTAGTGGCAGATAAATGCAGATCCAATGTGAATAAGGCAAAAATGACCCTTTAATACAGTATCCAGCCTGAAAGTATTCTGAAATGGCATAAATAGTAAACCAGTTTAGGACAGCCCTTGTAAATGATTATCTTGTAATTCAGAGACACAAGCAATCCGAAATGCTGTTTCTGGGTCCTTTCTATAGCAGAGAAGATACTGCGTAAGTAAATTTATGAGTTTGATAATCTCTGTCTTGGCTTAGTGCATATTTCAAGAAAGACTGTAGAAAGGCATTTGAAAAGAAAGTTCTTTAACTGTAAAACCAGCACTCATACTGAATCTTGAAGTAATAAGATGTGATTCTGCTAATTTCTGATCCTGTTGTTTTGTAGTGAAAATTAAAGAATAGTTATCAATGGAAAAAGCAATCTTCCTTTGTGGTCATTTGGGTAAAGTATTACACTGCTGTTATATTAATTTGCCATATGGATAACACTGTTATTTTCATTCATTTGAAATGTGTGCATTTCAGCCAAACATTATATTATTTCTTGTACATACATTACTTTTTCTTCAGCAATCATTTGTTTAAAAAATAATGTTCTTCTTTTCTTAGCTTTCTATGGATGATTCATATTTTACTAATTTGCTTCCACTAGTTCTTTTGACTGATCTCTTTCACAGACATCTTTATTCAAAGTTATATCGATTCATCCAATTTACTCAGATCTTAAAAAACTGATTTTTAAACAAAATGTATTTTACTAGTCTCAACATCTGTAGAAATGTCATTTGCTAAATAATAATATATTTTTTGTCATATCATGCCCAAAAGAAATCAAGGCAAGTAGAGAAAATTAATAACTCATGGCTTTGCTGCTGAAAGCAGCAGTGTAACAGGAGTAAACTCGCATTCCAGATTCTAGGTCTGATTCACAACCGTATAATACATTTATATACTTTTAAATTTCCTTTTGAAGGGAAGAGCAATATGAGTTATTTTATTTATTTTTTATTAATTAATTAATTAATTCATTCATTCATTCATTCATCCTTCATTGCTCCAAGATAGGCTACAAATACTATGAAACAAATACACATTACCAGTACTACAGCTGTATACAGAACAGATGAAAGGTAAGGACTGTGATGTATACTTTAGAAGGCAGTCTTGTTAGAATAATAGTAGATTATGCAACCCCATATGAAATGACAGCTACATCCACTAAGTGACAAAACATGATGCCAGGAGTACTTTTTAGTTCAAACTGTTAATTAAAGAAACAAATGCCACAGGAGGTTTTAATTTATAGACTTATGAAAATATAATACAGGAAGATTCAAATACATGCATCATTATGACTGACTAACTAACTACCTAAAATGTCTGTAATCTTCCATTAAGGGGAACACCCTCCACTTCATATTGTGTTTATCAGAAGGCCACCAGTCATACTTTTCACCAATATATGTTTAGGCAGAGTGTCTGTAATTCCTTATCAACAATCAAGTTCTTTCCTGCTAGTTGTATTACAGAATATCTTTCAAACGGAAGTTAGAATTCTATTTATATCACCCTCCTTTTCTTGCATTCTAGATCTTCATTTATTATTTTATCTTTATTTATATTGCAGTCACTGACATAGAATAAACATTATACTTTTAGTGACTGAACTGTCTATTATTTAACGGTATCACCCATTTTTCTAGTTTTAACCACTACTTATGCCTTTCCATTGTCTTTTCTGTTCTCCAACTATGGCAGTTCTACATTGAGTAATCATTCAAGCTGCCTTCTGGTCTCTTCTTTTAGGGAAATGCACCTACTGGAACAGGGGGTGTGGCCAGAGAATTTAATTTTGTACTCATGTGCTGTTATTGCTGACCCCTAATCCACCTGGCAGTTAAAAGTCACCAGCCCTTAATAAATGTTTGCATCACTTTCCCTCAAAAAACATTAAATAGATATTTTTCCATCTATGTAGCTGAATTGGAGACATTATGGCTTTAAAAATATATGGTTTATCTAAATAATGTCCAGAAAATTGACATCAGTAGAGTACAAAGATTATGTCTAGATCCACACTTTTATTTGAAACAAGAAACATCTTTATTAAATTATCACTTATGACTTAGGCAAGCGTCATACCTCTCAACCTCTTACTGCAAGAAATCTGTATAAATACTGGCATAATGGAGGGACAAAGCCCCAAAATTACAGACAGATTTTAAATATTGCTCTAATAAACATAGAAAGTTGTTAAATTAATATTTGTGTTAACATGCATTTTCTGAAGGATGGAAAGTCTGAAACTCAAATTATGTCATTATTTAGTGACTTCAATCCTTGGATCATCCCAGTGATTTGCCAGAAAATCGCAAATTTTATGAGGAAAAGACCAACAATATGAGGGAAAAAAGTCTGGACAGTTGAGAGCTATAGCAAGTATACATTTATATACATGAAAACAAATTATAATGACCTATTTTTAGTTGCAAACATTAGACAGCACTTAAAATCTCTCCAGTCATTGTCAGTCAGACATTGCATAACTCATTCAAATCTTGCCTTCTTTTAAACCTCGTGCCTCCTCCAAAACATTAGTCTGCATGTATTGTTCCCACAATTCCCAGTTTTTTGCTATGTAATTTCCTCATACCTTTCTCTAAAGATCCCATTTCTAATTATTTTATCTCTGGTACTGTATTCATTACTTCTAGTCCTAGCTACACCCTTGGGCTGGAATACTAGACTTCTCTGATTAACATAAGTTGTTCTGTTTCTGAAGGTGGCTCTAGAATGCTGGCAGATTTCTTCAATGTTTCCCTCCTCTTGTTTCAAAGAATTGCAGACAAATGTGTTCTACTTGTAATAGTATTGCTTTGCCAAAGAAATATTCTGCAAATGTATAGTTATCAGGACATAATGAAACAAAATCTGGTCTTCATCTTTATCTGTTTTCAAATATACCATTCATTTGATACTTCCTTATTCAACAGTACTGCTTACTTAAGAAATACAACCGGCTTTCAAGAATTACACAAAACCAGAGTCGATACGAAACAAAACATAGTACTGGTTAATTAAATGAAGCAAGTACTTTTTTAATGAAGTAAAACACTTTTCGTCGCTTTCATAAAGCAACTTCCTCAGACAATAAACAAACTCAAAATGCTCTTTAAATAGTAAAAACCGGTCACATGACTGTGTCGAGCCGGTAACATTGTTTTGTTACAAAGATACACTTTAATACATTTAAACCTGGTATAATTTGTGTGATTAAGTCCCGAGTTAAAAACTAAATATAAGATTATTCAAAGAGTGTTTAACAACTGGAATTAAAATCAAAACAAAGACAAACATTTTTAAAAAATTTTTAAAAATATATTGAACATACGTATGTATATATCCATACTCCTAGTACTTATACATCTTAAAATTACACTCTTTAGTTAATCTAAATGCACCTAACTTCTGTATCAAATGACATAAAAGTGTGTTGTTGTTATGTTCATTTATCTTCGGTCTAAACTTTTTAATTTTAACAAACATGTTATGTTGCAATGATCGTTTAGACCAGGTGGTCCAAAGGCGTTAGTTCGAATCTGCCATGATAGCTCTCTGTTGTCAAGTAATAGACTATAAGGACCTCGTCTAATGTTAGATTGAATAAAATCAATTGCTGTAAACGTAAATTTATGTCCTGGATATTTCAAAATGTGTCTAGCCAGAGAGTTCTCACTTTTTCCCGTGTTGATAGTGTATGTATGTTCATATATATGCTCTTTAAATTTTCGCTCTGTCTTTCCAATGTAAATAACATTACACATGGAACACAGAGCGACATAAACTAGCATTTTTGAGTTACAGTTAAAGTTATTTTTCAAGTGGTATTTTACTTTATTGATACTGACTACCCTACCTGTGGAAACATGTTTACACATGCTACAAGTACCACAAGTAGTCATACCTACAAGGTTAAATGGTCTTCGGTCATTCGTAGATTCCAATATTGTTTTTAAATTTCTACCTTTCCTGTAGACTATTTTTGGAGGCTCTTCAAAAATTTCTTTTAATGTCCTGTCTAAACTGAAAAGTCCCCAATTCTTATATAATATAGTTCTAACTAAAGTAGAGTCGAGGCTAAATTGAGTTATAAAACTACATTCAAAGTTAGTACTTGAAGGTGAATTAAAAGTGTCATCTAAGTGGGATGTACCACTAATGAAGCTATTCATATTGTTTTCACAGGGGACGGAACTTTCGTGTTTATATAAAATAGGTTTAATAATGCCCATAAGTCTTTTCTGATGCACTTCATGTACAAGTGTCTCTACTAGAACTTTGGGGTAACCCCTTTGTTTAAACATTCCTGCTAATAAGTCGCATTCATTTAAAAAGTCGTGGTTGTTGGACACCATCCTGGCTGCTCTAATTAGTTGGCCTTTGACAATCGACCTTTTTTGTACTTGAGGATGTGAACTTGTGTAATGTAAAAATGCGTTACAATATGTGTCCTTTCTATGTATTTTTGAAATGTATTTACTGTTAGTAACATCTTTAATTAAACAAATGTCAAGGTAGTCTATAGATCCAATCTGAAAATTAAAGGTGAATTTAAGAAATCTAGTAGAACTATTCAAGTAGTCAAGTAAGTCATTAGCTTGATCTAAGTCACCTTTAAATAAAATAAAAATATTGTCTAGGAATCGAGTATAATGTTTAATCCTAGCCATGTGGGTAGTATTGTTGAAAACATGGTGCTTCTCCAGTACGCCATCACAGTGTTGGCGAAACTAGCACCTCAGGGGGAACCCATGGCTACCCCCTGTTTTTGTAAATAATATGTGTTCTGAAAGGTAAAATAATTGTTGGTTAAAATAATGTCCAGTAGTATTTCCACTAAGTGAATCTCTTGATTGTTAGCTTTTTTGTCATGTAAAAATAGGCTCACCCATTCTAAACCTTCCAGATGGGGGATTGATGTGTATAGTTCTTTCACATCAATAGTTAAAAAGTTGTTATGAGCGTCAAAGTCCAACTCATTGATGTTATAAAGAAATGACCAGGAGTCTCTGCAGACTTGGGTTTCGTTAGCCATGTATTTTTTCAAAATACTGTCTACAACCTTAGCGCAGGGATAAGTAATTGACCCACGTCCATCAATTAGTGGTCTAAAAGGGGGTTTATTAAGTTCTTATGGATTTTTGGCACTGCAAATAAGGTTGGAATACGTGGCCATAAGGTAGTCATATAATTATGTAAATTCATGTCAATAATTGCCTCTATGAATAAGTCATTTATGTAACCCTTAATACATTGGTATGCAATGTTGACTTCATTAACTGAGGCTATGTCATATGCTTCACAGTCAAGAAGCTTATGAACTCTGGCTACATAGTCGCTAGTGTCAAACACAGCTATACCACCGCCTTTGTCTGGTTTAATAGACCTAACTTGTAAAGATCTAAACAAATTCAAAGCTAGATTCTTGTCCTGCGTGATGTTAACTAAGTAGCCCTTGTTTTTAAATGGCTTATTAAATTGATAGAAATATCTCAAATCTAATTCGGTGATATTTTCAAAGATGTGTAATAATGGATGAAGTGGAGGGTTATATATACTTGGAACACGAAAGGTGTTGTCAACATGTTCAGAATTTCTAAACAAAATCTGCAAGTTAAGTTTCCTCACAAAAAGTTTAACATCCTTTATTGTTTGCACCAGGTCAAGTCTATGACTAGGTACAAATGTGTTTCCTTTGGCTAAAAGTTCAACCAAGGCTGGGTCAATTTCTATAGATGAATAGTTGTAAACATGGAAATCACCAGCTTTGTTCTTTAAAACAACAACCTGTTGTTGTAACAATGGTGTTACCTCTTTCGTTTGCTGTTCCTCCGTTTTTGTTTTTTTTGAAAACGGTTGTTGGGTTTTTTCGGAATAGCCCCAGATGATGTTGCTTTGGAAAAATTTACACTTTTTTCATATCCATTGTTGTTGTTAGAAGCGTTCGTCCCCCCCTGGTTGTAATTACCGTTTCTGTTGTTCGAACGGAGACGTTCACTTTGTCTCACTTGATTAGGTTCAACATCAAGACCTTCTGCCATAGTCATATTAGAGTTCTGGTTGTTTGTGTCGTTAATATAGTCATCATGAATAGTATTGTTACTACTATGACTTGTTATAGAATTTAGTAACGCAGCCCCTACTTGTGAGCTATGTGGCTTAGGATAAGCAACACACTCCTCATATGCCAACCGATCTCTGTTGATTTTTTTGACTTTGTTTAATTTTAAACGGTCTAGTAGTTGGTCAATACTAGCGAAAGTTCTTTCATATTCAAATTTGTATCTACAGAAGTCATTATGGTTGGTTACGAGGCTGTTGAGGTCAGAAACTTCACTAGAAAGTTGTGTAATTTGGAGGTTGTAGTGTTTTACCATTAATTTCATGAGATCGAATCCTTGCTGGTCAAACAATGAGTTTAATTCAAGGTGGAAAAGAGAGTCAGCTATTAAACCAGTTGGGTAAAGGTAGTGCCTTAAACCCTTGGGTACAATTTGTTCTTTCAGGCACTGTTCAAAATAAATAGTTTCTAATTGAAGCTTTTTAAGTTTTAGTAATTTAGGCTCGACTCTACTTTAGTTAGAACTATATTATACAAGAATTGGGGACTTTTCAGTTTAGACAGGACATTAAAATAAATTTTCGAAGAGCCTCCAAAAATAGTCTACAGGAAAGGTAGAAATTTAAAAACAATATTGGAATCTACGAGTGACTGAAGACCATTTAACCTTGTAGGTATGACTACTTGTGGTACTTGTAGCATGTGTAGACATGTTTCCACAGGTAGGGTAGTCAGTATCAATAAAGTAAAATACCACTTGAAAAATAACTTTAACTGTAACTCAGAAATGCTAGTTTATGTCGCTCTGTGTTCCATGTGTAATGTTTTTTACATTGGAAAGACAGAGCGAAAATTTAAAGAGCGTATATATGAACATACATACGCTATCAACACGGGAAAAAGTGAGAACGCTCTGGCTAGACACCTTTTGAAATATCCAGGACATAAATTTACGTTTACAGCAATTGACTTTATTCAGTCTAACATTAGACGAGGTCCTTATAGTCTATTACTTGACAACAGAGAGCTATCATGGCAGATTAGAACTAACGCCTTTGTACCACCTGGTCTAAACGATCATTGCAACATAACATGTTTGTTAAAATTAAAACGTTTAGACCGAAGATAAATAAACATAACAACAACACACTTTTATGTCATTTGATGCAGAAGTTAGGTGCATTTAGATTAACTAAAGAGTGTAATTTTAAGATGTATAAGTACTAGGAGTATGGATACATACAAAAGTATGTTCAATATATTTAAAAAAAAATTTTAAAAAATGTTTGTCTTTGTTTTGATTTTAATTCCAGTTGTTAAACACTCTTTGAATAGTCTTATATTTAGTTTTTAACTCGTGACTTAATCACACAAATTATACCAGGTTTAAATGTATTAAAGTGTATCTTTGTAACAAAACAATGTTACTGGCTCGACACAGTCATGTGACCGGTTTTTACTATTTAAAGAGCGTTTTGAGTTTGTGTATTGTCTGAGGAAGTTGCTTTATGAAAGCGACGAAAAGCGTTTTACTTCATTAAAAAAGTACTTGCTTCATTTAATTAACCAGTACTACGTTTTGTTTCGTATCAACTCTGGTTTTGTGTAGTTCTTGAAAGCCGGTTGTATTTCTTTGGTTACTCATTTGGAGTTTAGTACTGCTTACTTAACCTTTGCCATCTTCCATGAGATCTATTCAACAAATAAAAAGGACTTTGCGTGGCTCATCTTACTGGCATCATTTGTGTGAAAAATATGTGTGTAAGTGTGTGTGTGTGTGCATGTGTGTGCGTGCGCGTGTGTGTGCGTGCGTGTGCATGTGTAAGTGTGTGTGTGTGTCTGTGTGTGTGCGTATGTGTGTGTGTGTGTGTGTGTGTGTGTGTGTGTGTGTGTGTGTGTGTGTGTGTGTGTGTGTGTGTATGTGTGAAAAATATAGAGTCTATATTTAAACATCAAATTTCACTAATTCTACCTTACAATATATCCAACATATTTAAACTAAATACACCAGAAAGCACTGAAAATAAAATAAAAAAGCACTATGCTCCCCCACAACTAATTAAATATACTAACTCTGAAGCTGCACAACAGTGAAAAACAAGGAAAAACTCCTTACCCCACAGTTAGAAATCTCACACAGACAGACAAGAAGCAGATAAACACACACACACACACACACACAAACAAAAAACACCTATATATATATATATATATGTACTTATGTGTATATATATATATATATATATATATATATATATATATATATAATATATATATATATGGGTTCCATACACTAGATCAAATTTTCATTAATTCGAAATAGTGCATGGAATGCTCACTGCAGCGAAAGTGCACTTAATTGAAAGTGCACTTTTGCGAAGTTCAGTAAAATGAACGGGTGTTGTACTGAACTTCCATGCTGTACTCATGGACCTTAGGGTTAGGGCACGGGTCATAGTAATGGGCTATCGCCTTACCATGACCCGTGCCCTAACCCTAAGGTCCGTGACTATCGTACTATGGAGGACATAGCTTGTTTTTTAGGTCCTCCACTGTGCTGCGGTGTTTTCGGTAAAGTGCACTTACGCAAAAGTTCACTTTCGTTAAAGTGAACTTTCGCAGAAGTGAGGCTTCTTATTACAAGTTCAAAGTAGTGAATTTTTGTTCTTGTAATAGGAATCCATATATATATATATATATATATATATATATATATATATATATATATATATATATATATACCTATAAGCAGTTCAGTTTGTTGACTACTGCCCTTGCTGAAAATATGAAGCACTGCTTGATTTTTGTATTGTTATGTATGATACAATATAACATAATTATATATATAAAATGTTTAGCTTAGTATATAATATATATATATATATATATATATATATATATATGTGTGTGTGTGTGTGTGTAAAACATACATATCTATATAAACATATGATACATATGTATACATACACACACACACACACACACACACACACACACACACACACAACTCTGTGTGTGTGTGTGTGTGTGTGTGTGTGTGTGTGTGTGTGTGCGCGCATTGGTTCATAAGTTTATAGGTTGCTGCCCTTATGTACCATTTTAAGCCTAGCCAATCTTGTTAAAAGGTAAAAATCAAACCTTGTAACTTGTGTCTTTGAGATAAACCTCTTAACAATTATGCCACCCCTTAACCTCTATGTGTGTGTGTGTGTGTGTGTATAAATATATGTATATAACATGTACACACACACATATTGAGGGTAAGACACCAAAGACACCGTTAGTAATACTGAATGCATCCACATGTGTTATAGCATGAAAATACTACATTTTGTGTAAACTGGAATTAGATCTGAAGAAGCTCAGTTAATGGTGAAAGCAGACATCTGTTTAACATCTTTTATTTTCAATAAAAATTGTCAAGTTATAGACTAATTACTTTTGAAGTCTCTATAGAGTTTGTCTACATTTTGTGGTTCTTTTTTCCTAATGCTAAGTAATCTCAGCTAACAACTTCAGTCCTCATGGAGAATGTTTTTTCCCCTGTAGTTTAATGTTTTTCCATAAGGTTGGGAGATATTTTGTCCCCTATGGCTGGAAAACTATTGTACCTCATTTAAAGGATCTTTTTTTTAATATATATGTGTGTGTGCTGGTTACATATGTTTTATGCATACATACCCACACAATTATATAAATATATAATAGGTGGATCTAAATGGACTTTTTGATAGACTTATTAACAGAGGTTATTGACCAAATGAGATACGAAACAATTTGTCTATTGTTAGTGATCTCAGAGATACCACTGCTGCCCCCTATTTTGGACCAAGTAGGAATGTGATTTTACCACAGAAACAGCCCATGGAACAAATTAGGGTACCTCTGTTCTTTACGCAAGATAATGAGGAGCTTTTTGAGATCTTTAGTAAGCATTGGTCCATTTTGAAGGTTGATCCAACATTGAGAGGGATAGTAGGTGATAGACCTAGGTTCCTTTTTAGGAATAGAAAAAAATTGAGAAGGCTTTTATGCTATGGTAATATTACTGAGAGGAATTTGAATGACAACAATTTCACAAGACCCTGTGAAAAGTGTAATTTTTGTGTTTTTATAAATACTTCAAACAAGTTTATTCATCTGGATCTGGGCAGGGAGTTTGTTTTTAAGGCTGATGCCACCTGTGCCACTCCCAATGTAGTGTATCTAGCTGAGTGTGACTTCTGTCACTCTTTTTATGTGGGCAAGACCAATAGACCTCTTAAGAATAGAATAAGAGAACATATTTATAACATCAGGATCAAGTCAAAACGCAATGCTTTATCTAAACATGTTGCTACAGCTGGAGAAACACACCAATTCAGTTTCAGGGTTTTAGAGGTTATTTATCCGCAGATTAGAGAAGGCAATATTAGGAATTATACTGAAAGTAGAGAGACACATTGGATTATTCTCCCTAGAGCCAATAGGGGCTCAGGTTTAAATGAAAGAGCATCTATTAAGCCGATGCTCAGAAACAAAAGGGTACAGAAATGAAATTTCTATTTATTTTGTGCCAATCTTTCTGGAAGAGTTTTTTAAGCAGTGTTCGTTGCATCAGTAATCAGATGTGTATTTTGTGAATGTTTCGGATGCTTTTGCTTTTGTATATATTGTATTTTGATAGTGTGCTTTCAAATGCATTCGAATGGATTATTATGTACTGTTACTTTAACTTAATTGATGCTTATCTGTGATTTGATGAATTTTAAAAGATGAAGTATATTTAAAGAGCGTTGGATGTTATATGTGGTTATCTGGTCTGAAGAAGCTTTTTAGCGAAAGCGCTTACCCACTTGATTTTTTATATATTGCCAATAAATATCTGGACTGACAGTTGATTTTATGAAGAGCCTGGTTGCCTCGTTACTAATATTTGCATTGGATTATCATATACACACATATATATATATATATATATATATATATATATATAATATATATATATATATATATATATATATATATATATATATATTACTTAGTGTTTATGGCCATCTTTGTTACTTGGCAAGGTGTGCCAAACTGCAGTAGTTGCCTTTTGTCTAGAGATGGTCCCACTTTATAGCCAAAATAACTTGACAAGTACTATATCCTGATTCATTATTCATATTTGTCTTCTTTTCTCACTTCCTAGCTATGGGAGACCTTTTGGAGTAGTATCTGTTACTTAAAAATGGTGGAGGTAATTGGGGTCCTTGCTTCCTGAACAAAACTAATGTTTTTGGAGATGTTTTTGAGAGATGTTTATATGTGCAACTGGTTCCATCCATCCATCCATCCATCCATCCATCCATCCATCCATCCATCCTTCCATCCACCCACAACCCCTTTCCTCATTTTGCACATGGAGTCGGGGTGTCACTTTAATAGTGACAATCATCTCGAGCCAAGGTTTACACCATCGGGTTGCTAGCCCTGCAACTGTACATGTAATACAAGCCACATTTGCAACTGTTTGACATTGTTATACTGTCAGAAACTTAGCTTAATGCTTTGTGCCATAAGCAGCACTGACAAATTACAGCTCCAGATTCCCAAAGAGTTAGTTGAGAATGCCTAAGTTATGAAAGATTTTATGATAGCATCATTTTCCAAACAGTCCGCAAAAAATGATAAATCTCACAAATATTAAATGTTGCAGGAATATTTAAAAGGGCAAATAATCAGAAAATGCCCATCTTTTACTGTGGTAACGATCTCAGCAATCCAAACTATACTCTTGATTTTTTGCTTAATTTTGTTTATTAAATATCATATTTTTGCTGCAGTACTGCCAAAAGGTTTCCAAGCAAACTGTCATTTCTCATTTGCAACACCTGCTAGACCTGTAATATCAGCAGGAGGTTTATTAATTTACTTTTCAGCTTTCTGTTGATTCTCTATGAGTCCGTATTCACTTGTTGTTTGGATATGTTTGACAAAAATGGAAGCTTTTGTTTAAACAGTTTAGCAACATTTTCAAACACTTTATGGCCTGAACTCAAAGAGATCAGGGCAGTTTACCGCATACAAAATGACAAGACAGAACAGTGTTGCCAACTTTTAAAATGCAACTGAATATATGATTGCTTTTATGTTGGTGGGATGGCCCAGCACTACTATGGAAGCTGAGAGTTTTGCATTGACCACTACTTCTAGAAACTGAGAATGGTGTCCTCATTTTGTAGTATGTGACCACTTCAGTGTATTTGCCAACAAAGTTGAGGAATCAAAGCGTGATTCTGAAACACTCTGTGTAAATTAGTCTAACTATATTTTTGCATACTTTGTCCCCCTACCCCAACACACAAAAAACAGCTGATCGTCAACTCCCTGGCTCATTCTTTACCAATTACCAGGTTTAGTCAGCTTGGAGGAGACAATTTTAAGGAATTCATTAAGGGCTGCTCATCGTTTTTCTTATTTTAGCCCTACTTCCCTGTAGACACCAACTTACACAGAGGATGATGGGATGTGCAATGGATTTTCCATGCTGGATGGTTCCTCATTTTTGAAAGAAACGAACACCAGCAAGCAAACCTACCTAACAATTTCAAAGCATGGAAGTTGGAATCTCCAATCTCCACCTATGAAACTAACCATCCTCATATATTCCTTATGAAAGCCAAAATACCCACCCAGAGAAAGGCAAGTGAGTCATGCCCCTTTACTCTTTTCTGTCCTCACCTGCATCATCCATTGCCAGGCTGTTAATCTAAACCCAGTTGTCTGGATCACAGTTAGGACTTCATCCATCTGCATTACAGAACCAGGCTAAATCAATCTCCTCAGTGATGAAAATGTCTTGCTTGTGAGAACAACAGTCACACCACAGATCACAGTAGACAGTAACAGCTGTATGCAAAATAAGTCTGGAGAAGCAGCTACCCAATAGGACATGTAATACAACCAAACTACACCAGACAGAACAATGGTAGGTCAGGGATGGGTGAAATGCAGATATGACTGTATGAATGTAGTATCATACTTCAACATTTAGAAGTTCAGAAAGCACACCTAGTGGGAAAGCAAATGTTATCAGCCTTCCCATAGAACAACGTATAACATGCTGGTAATGATGATCCATCGTGCATACAAGTTGATCCTGGAAAGGAGACACTTCATGTTGTCATGGTAGGTAGAAGCAAGTTCATAACCAGGCATAGTGTTTGTACACAATGACTACAGATATATTCTAAACTTGTTTCACAGACAGCTACTCTTATTAAATAATTCACAAGATGTCTGTAACTGTCTAATCTAATGCCTATCCTGTTCATCTGTACATGGCTGATAGCAAACAGGATAAGATATCTGACTATATCCTTAACATAGTTGCTGTGGGTTGCTGACAAATGTGCATGTCTCATAGTTATATAGGATCAGCTTTGGCAGAGGTGTAGTTCACCTTTCTATGTACAGTATGGGTGAGAGCTATAGTATGCAAATAGAATGTGGTAATCTCTAGCTACAGCCCTGCCATACACAGGGACAGTTTTTCTGCCCCACCATATAATAGCACTGGATGTCACAATGGGTGGAGAATTGCTGGACATGGTTAGCTCATTACAGTTCTACAATGCCGGGACATGTCTCAAAGTGATCATCATCTTGCTTCTTAGGTGGTATAACATTATTTTTAAATCACTTTTAAACAGGTCTGTATGTCCCCTGGAGACAGTGTTGCCTAGATGTTCCATGTAGTATACATTTCCTGTGTCTCCTTGCATCATGCATATGTTATGCCCTGTAGCTGTAGAAACAGATACAAAGTATACTACCTCTGATGTATTACAATGTCTATCTTATTATTGTAGCCATAGTAATTGAGACTTTTCTCCCTGGGCTATGCCAGTAAATAATTGTAAATAAATATTAACAATTAAATATACATTTTGTAGCATTTTGTCATTGTACATATGGGATTCCAAGTGTGCACCACCAATTCCTACTTATTCCTGACTGAATCTAAATATACATCAGTGGGATCTTGGACATTAATGAAGTGAAGAAGGCTTGAATGCTTCCTTATTTATTCACTGCATTTGTTTACCAGTATAGTCTGAGGAGAAAAGCTCCAGAAAAAGTAAAACATTACATAAAAAACATGGTAAATAGTTATACCAGTAATCTACAAATATACAACCTTTAAACAGGGTATCATGAATTAATAGCAGCATCATTTAAACAAATATGAAAAATATTCCGAAATAAACTTGGAAGGAGGTTAGAAAAGGAGGAAATGCAGGATTAGGATTAAGAGGTGAGAAGAATGCTTTAGCACAGGTAGAAGGAAGAAGACTGAGAGGAAGAGAACAAAGAGAAGAATTTAAATTAATTCTGGCAAAAGTGCTTGGAAAGGCTAGAAGAAAGTAAGGGGAGAACATGTATCATCCTGGAGAACATGTATCATCCTGGAGAACGTGTATCATCCTGGAGTAGTACAAGTAGAGACCCATGTATCTTTTACATATTCTCTTCTTTGTACTTTACAAGGGTTGGTATTTACTGTGTTTCTAAGAGTAAGAGGAAGGGAGTTCCAAATTTTCGCCAGGAAGGAGGAGATGATAACATTTTGACAGCAGATCTCAGCTGTCTACTTGGATTATAATGTTGAAGAATATTTATTCAAACTAAGGCATTTTTATGTATAGTAGATGGGTTAGTGGGAAGTGACTAGTTGTGAAAGTGTAAGGTAAGGCCTTATCTCCTGGTCTATATTATGCAAACAAAAGTTCATATAAGTGAACGCTCAATGAGCAAAAATCCCGGACATCGAAAGCAATATTGTGGGGGGCTGTGCCCCCCCCCACCCCTTGCTAAATATATATTCCAACTCCGATATCGCACTACAGTGAAGAAAGGGCAAAAACTCCAATCTTCACTGTACTGCGATCCCACAACATGCACCTCCATGTCCGGGAGTTTCGCTCATTAGAGCGTTTACTTATATGAATTTTCGTTCATATAATATAGACCCCTTAGCTCCAACCACTGAAGTTTTTGTAAGGCCAGACAGCAATGTGCCCTATAATGACGACTGGCTGCAAATTTTTCCAGCTTATTATAGCAATAGTCCAAGAGTGATAGTTGAGTGGATTGTAGGTTTATCAAGATGGGAGCAGTGCAAAGTAATATATGGATGAGAAGGGACTGTGCAATGCCTTTTCTGGCATTATCTGTAGATATTGTTTCATTCTATAGAGTGTGCCTAGCTTTTGGTGGGTGTTTTTTATTGCTTCTTTTATGTGACAATCAAATTTTAAGCTTTCATCAATAGTGATTCCTAGATGTTTAGTTTGACTTATTAGTTTCTTTGTCAGTGTTGTTAGAGAAAGTGATTTTGAAATTATTTTTATAATCATTTGAAAGCTTTGGGGTAAAAAGATTCAGTTTTATTTTTTTTTACAGTTAAGGATCAGCTATGTATCAAGCAGCCAGTCCTCTATGGGGAGAAAGAGTCTTGGGTGAGTTGTTTGAATTGATATATGCTTTCAGCAGAGCAAATTGTTGAATCATCTGTATACTGTGTGTTGTTAGTGGCTTGTTAAGAAGATAGGTGGGGATAATTCATAAACATATTTAACAACAGGGTACCTAAAATGAATCCATGAGGTATACCCTCTGTAATGGAAAGGAAAAACGAGATAGAATTTTGCCATTTTACTGCCTGTTACCTGTTTGAGAGATAGCTGGCGAACCAAGATAGTGATGTTTCATGTATTCCTAGGAAAGCTAGTTTTTGAATCAATTTCCAGTGTGATATTATGCATCTCAAAAAGTGCTGAGACTAAGATCCAAGAGTTTTGGTATTGGTTAGCAGATGTTATAAAACTAAGGAGAGTTCTATATGTACTGTGAAAAGGATGGAAACCAAGCTGTGCAGGGGAAAGGAGGCACGTGACAGTGAGAACTCTGAGATGCTGAGGCTGGGTAGACTTCACCAGAAGTTTTGAGTGTGGAGACAGTATGGCTTTAAGCCTGAGGTTCACCTTTATATTAAGGAAGAATGTAGTACCTTTGCATAGATTTGGGGCATACGTTAAGATGATGGATCAATTGATTAGTATAGAGATAGGAAAGGCTGGGGCATCAGCAGCAAATTTTAAGTACTCAGATGGTATGTTAGCAAGGGTAGTAAGTTTTAAGGTTAGTAACAGTTTCTATCTGTAAGTTTTATGAGCAAATCTTTTGGTTTTGCTCCCATTATAAAAGGCCCAAAAAGCTAAGGGCAACATATTACACCAAGTTTAAATTGTTTTAGAATCCAGCCATCACAATTGGATGTTAAGTACCTGTGATGACTTTGCTCTTCTTCATGTTGGAAGTGAAAAGATATCATACAAGTAGTAACCCTTTCCCTATACCATTTTCATTATATTGTTGTAGATATGCAAACATTATGAATGTGCATAACAGGAGTAGCTGGGAATCCGCACTTAAAAATAAGAAGCTGTAGGCATACTTCTCAACTGTACAGATTTTTGCATCATATTTTTGGTGTGTTTTTCATGAAATTGTGGTTTTCTGGCAAATCATTAAAGACTAAAGTCAGAAAATAATGACACATTTTAGTTACAGACTTCATATCCTTTAGAATAATGCACACTAATGCAAAACATGTCATTGTATCGACCTTCTAAGCTTGTAAGGGCAAGATTTAAAAAATTGTCCCTATTTTTGGGCCTTTGTCCCCCAATTATTTATAGCTTTGTCCAGATTTCTGGCTCTAAGAGGTTGAGAGGTATGGTTGTAGGGATTTAGGATAATTTATGACAAAATCTTGAATCCATGATAAAGCAGAATTGAAAGAAGGCACTCGTCTAAGAGCTATTAGGTAATGGTGCAGCAGCAATGAGTAAGCAGTAAAAATGGCTTTTTTAATTTAACACTTTTTTACATATGGAGGCTGAATAATAAAGGATAATACATTTAGCCCAGTCTTGTGCCCTGCTAATGTTTGAGGCAGTCACTGCATGAATTTCCACAAGGCTAAGGAAGATATGTGTTAGGCAAAGTATACAGCTGGCAGCCTGAAGAAAAGACTACATAACTGAAGATACACATAGTGATAATGGGATAATCAGAAGTGGGCCACTCTGTGGCTGGAGCAGTGTTAGGGTTGGGGTGTATGACCAGAGTGATGGATATCACAGCTAAAGCAGGCTAGCATTACCAACTAAGTACATAGTCATCTGCACAATGTAGTGTCACGTAGCTGCATCTTGTGCTAATCTGGCACAGGTAAAACTATATTGTGACCACCAGATAGACTGCCATGGATTTACACAAAATGCAGCAACCCTGTTCATCTTATAAATGGGGAGTAACTGGGGTTAACAGGAAAGTGGGGAAAAGGAGAACAGCAAGCAGATGGAAACACACAATGGCAACCATAAGCTTTGTCCACGAACAGAGGTAAATGCACAAAGTTAAAAATGGGGTACGAAAGGTGAGGGGTAGTAAGGGTAATTTGTTTTTTGTAGGGAAAGAAACCCTTTTGTAACATTTACAAAAGAGGAGTGCATGGGGAAGGTGGTGAGGGAAGGCTATGGATGAAATTCAGGGAGAAGTGCACATGTCACGAGCAGAAAGACAGACAAAAAATAGAGTCAGATAGACAGGAACATTATTCAGACAAAAGATGAGGAGGAAATTAGATAGTTACAGACATACACAGACATTCAGAAGGTTGACAAGTAGTGATAGGGAGGTATGGACAATGAACAGGGAATGAGAGGAGTGATACATGAAGACAGAAAGCATGAAGAATGGGAGATGCTGATGCCTTGACATGGCTATCTTCCAGAGGGCGTCATATGCAGGCAGTACTCCTGTGAGGCTGATTTTATAGGTTCATAGGTTCATAGGTTGGTACTAGGCTATCGGCCCTAGGGCCTATACAAGCCTAGCCATAACAATTCCCTGGATATTTCTTCCCACAATATTTACTTCTCTGGACTTCTGTCTAGCAGGATGACTGACGTGATCCCCATGGTGAATTTCCTATCTCCCATCCAATCATCAAGGTTTCTTTTGAAGAGGGCCAAGGAGGCGCTCTGCTTGACATGTATGGGCAGTCTATTCCAGAGTATGGGGAGTCTCTGGGTCAGGAACCTATCCCTCCAGCATGTTTTGTTTATTCTGATGACAAGGTTTAGATCCATGGAGCGTGTGGCTCTGAGGGATTGGGATTTCTTTAAGTGGAGCATGTCCAACAGCTCAGGGTTTGACATGGTCTTGTATGTTAAGCAGAGATCGCTTCTGAGTAGATGATATGCCACAGAGTACAGCTGGAGTTTTTTCATACAGTCAGCATAGGGCATCTGCTTTAGGCCTGTGATTCTTTTATTGAGATATTTCTGTGGCCTTTCCAGCTGTTGCAGATGTCTTGTGAGGTACATACCAAAACGGGGCTTGTACTCTATAATGGGTCTAATGAGGGATGAGTACAGTGGGACAATGACCTCCTTTTTTCTGGATTAAAAGCCCTTAGTGATGAGGTGTGCCACATAGAAGGATTTCCTGACTGTTGTGGCGATGTGGTTATTGAAGGTGAGACTACTGTCCACCTGTGTCCCTAAGTCTCTCATCACACTTTCAGTGTTTAGTGTACTGCCACCTATGTGGTAATTCATGGGTACATGGTTTTTCCCAAAGGGGATAACTATACACTTCTTGGCATTAAGTTTGAGCCCATGGCTCTGGCACCAAGCATCTGTTTCTGTAAGGCCCTTTTGTAGAATATCCACATAATTTAGAGATTTAATAATATCTCCCAGTTTGCAGTCATCTGTGTACTTTGTTAGCCAGAGTCCCTTAGTGTTGGCCTGTACTTTAGAGAAGTAGATGCCAAACAGGAGCGGTCCCAGGATTGAACCCTGAGGTACTCCACTTGTCACTTGTCTGGAGCTGGATTTGGAGTCAGCTACTTTTACAGTCTGGTTTCTGTCAGTAATCCAGTTGGCAACCCATCGAGTGATGTAGGGATTTATGCCCAGCTTAGTAAGTTTATCTATGATTCCAGAGTGGGGGATGGTGTCAATGGCCTTGGCGAGGTCCAGAGAGGCTGTGTGGACTGGCTTACCCTCGTCCACAGCTCTGGAGACTGATTCAAAGAAGTCAATCAGGTTCAGGAGACAAGCTTGGCCCTTCACAACCCCAAACTGGGTGGGGTCCAGTGTTTGAAGGTTGCCAATGTCTTTGTTTATAAGCTCCATGATAATGCGTTCCATGTCCTTGCAGATTAGGCTCATCAGACTGATGGGACGGTAGTTCCCGGGATCCAAGGTGGATCCACCCTTGTGGAGTGGGATAACTGTAGCTGTGTGCCACTCAGTGGGCACAAAGCCTGAGGTGAGGCTATGATTAAACATGACACTTAGGTGAGGTGCCAGTTCATTTTGTAGTTAATGTAGTACACAGCCCGGGATGTCGTCTGGTCCCATGGATGCTGTATTCCTAGCTTTGGAGAGTGCAGTTTCTACCTGTGTGGCCGTGATTACTGGAATTTGGCAATCTTTTGGTATTGAGATGGGCCCTTTAGGGGGTGAGAGGGAGATGAAGTTGGCACTGAATTGATCTGACAGGATATTGGCAATATCCTTGGGATCAGTATATTTAATGCCATTCTGTTGTAGCTCAGAGCAGATCTGAGCATTGCCATTTAGATTCTTGACATAACTTAACTTCTTACTGAGGCTGGTAAAGGAGTTTTTTTGCATCCTGGGATTTTCCTCTTTTCTGCAACAGTTTCTTCCTTCTGTTGTATAGTTTGTTTATGGCAGGGGACCACCAGATTGGCTTCCTTTTTTGGAGGAGAGCATCTTGGTTCTATTTGGGATGGCACGATTCATGTACGAGTGGATGTGCTCGTACAGTGCCTTACTGTAGGATTCAGCAGTCAAACTTTCAGCTCCCGTCTGCATGGGTGTCATGAAGTTTGTCACTTCTAACTTGAGTAGCATGAAGTTGGCTTTGGAGAAGTTTTTTACAGAGGTTTCCTTACTGGTGGGTGGGGTGGTATGTTGATGTCAAGGGTGATTTGCTTATGGTCAGACCTGACCAATGAGGGGGTGACCACTGGTGTGGAGCATCTATTTCCCATGTTGGTAATGACTGGGTCTAGGATATTGGAGCCCCTGGTGGGACTATGGATTAGTTGATCCAGGGTGTTGGAATTTATGAATTCCAAGAGCTGTTGAGAAAAGGTGTTGGTACCCGAGTAGTTTTCCCAGTTAATGGCAGGGTAGTTGAAATCATCCAGTATTAGGGTATTTGGTTGTATCTTAATATTTTCCAGTATGTTTAGAAAGGTGTAGTGAGAATCTCGAGGCATGATGGGGGATCTGCAGCAAGCTACAATTTGGATTGCAGTGTTAGTTGCACCTGGAGAATTTTAAATGCATTGCATTGGGCAACTAGCCTGGAGGTGTGAATATCCTTGGTGAATATGGACACTCCTCCATCTTTAGTGTTTCGGTCTTGGTTTGGTGGACGGAAGGTGTGGTAAGAGTTATAGCCTGGTATTGCAGGGGTGCTCCCTGGAGCCTTGAAGTAGGTCTCAGTTACTGCACAGATATCAATGTTCTCCATTTTTAGGAGAGCCTCGAGAGAGTGCATTTTGAGGTTTAGACTTCTACCATTGAGTAGCATTACCTTCAGATTTTGCATGCTTGCATCTGTTACAGTGGTGGTTTTGTCCTTTGAACCTTGCTTAAAAAAGGCACTATAGGGGTGGCAAGAGCTTTAGCCAGTAACCTGAATCCCAGGGGAGACAGGTGCAGACCATCTCTGGCAAAGCATCGTGGTTTGTCAGTCATGTCGTCCCAGGCAGGCAGATACTGGATCCCCTTTGAATGACACCAGAAGCTTAGCCAATTGTTGAAGTCAATCATTTTGTCCTTATACTGTGGTATCATTCTGGGCGAAGGCAGGATGCTACTCAGGGCTAGAGTCATACCTGCCTGGGCCACATGATCCGAGAGCTCTTCCATGTCTCTTTTCATGTAGTCCAGGGAGGTATGTCTCAAGTCATTCACTCCAACATGGACAATGACAGAGTTGTATCTGTACTTGTTGTGGAGTGACTTGACTGCATGCGTTATGTGGTGGCTCCTGGCACCCGACAGGCAGCTGACTGTAATTTTCTCCTTCTCAGCCTGGTGAGTGGGATATAAGTGTGCCTGACTATAGAGTCACCTATGAATAAAGTGTTGGGTACGTTGTCTTGCCTTAGAGGCTGTTGTTGGGTGGCACACTGGTGTTGTGAGCTATGGGTCGCTTTGGTTGTGATTGGTGTTGGTTTGCGTTTCAGCTTCCGAGGTCCTTGTTGCTTGGGCAGGTTAATGTTAAGGGCCTCCACATATGTGGGTTTAGTGTTACTATGTGTGGGTGCTGATGGTGTGGGTTTTGAAGGGCTATGTGTTGCTTGAGGTGTAGTGCAGGTGTTAACCTTCTCCTCTTGACTGTCTAACACAATCTTGGCTGGAGAGAGCTTTGCTTCCAGTTTGGCTATGTAAGTGCATCTCTCTCAGGTTGTAGTGTTGGGTGGTAGTAGGAGAGGGTTGTCTGTGTACATGAGGCAGATGCTGCATTGCCCCATTATGCCCAGATTCACCAGGTGGATAGGAGAAATCACCGGAAGCTGACCTTTGAACATGCCTGTTTAGGTGCTTTTTTGTAAAGTACAAGAGCTGTTTTCCCTTACCTTTGCAAGGTACTTTGCAATTATAGGCTGTTTAGTGTCTACAATTAATTTCTCCTTATTAACAAGGAGGGTTGAGTGCTTGTATCAGTTTAAGGCTTCCTAGTGCTTTCCAGCAGATTCTAGAGCAAGTGCTAGTCACAGGGGTTCAGATTTTAGTGCTACTACTGAGAAACCAGCTAGTTCTAAGGGAAAATTTGAAGAGCAGACTTTCTGGCACCTGCAATAGTTTAACCGTAGCCCCGTGGCACTGCACGATGTGAAAAATGAGCAAACACACGTGATTTTAAGCCAGAAAGTTGAAAGGAATAGAAATCAGCCCAAAATGGCTAATAAAATTACAATTTCAGAGCTGGAAACCACTCCTCTAGTGTTAGACTGGCAGTACAATGCTCACCACTCCCACTGGTAAGCAGTAGGACTTCCCTCTACCACAGCAAGGTCTGGATAGCTCTGAACACAGAAAATAAAGTCCTGAAATTTTTTTTTGTTAAAACAGGTTAAATAATGCAACAATACAGTAAATAAACACAGGAAAGGCTAATAAAATTAAAACTACAAAATTAGCAATTTAAAACTTTTTAAATGAAGCAAGGCAAGTGCACAACTGAAAAACGATTTAAGAGGCAGTAATACAGTTGAATAAGTAGCTAGTCTACATACACAGAAAAGTCTATATACACAGAAAATCAGCTAAAACAACACTAAAACAATTCAGATGCAGTGCAACCTAGAGCACTTGAGTTGTAACAATATTAAGGCAAATACAATTTAAATAAATGTATTAAACTATACTCTATATTTCCAAAATGTTTGAGAAGCACAGTCAGAACACAAGGAGATTCAGGCATTTTTTTTTCTGAGAAAGGGAGAAAGGAGGAACAGAAGGTAAGAACTAAGTGGGTTGGCCTTTTCAGAATGAGATAATGACACTAGACTGGGAGGAGTGTCCAAAATCAAATTTAGAGTAGGGGCAGTCAACTGCAAGGCCAGCAGGTATAAAGACAAAATACCAATAGGAAGGGGGGGGGGACTGTTTAGCTACACAATTGTAGCTGCACAATCAGGAATATGGACAATATTACAGCTATGACCTAAACTATTTTAGGCAGAAAACACTATAGAAATTTTTATCACAGCAGAAAACGAGCAGTGAGCCAATAGCTATGAAACAAGTACAAATATGCAGTATACAATAAAATTGGTATAAATATCTAGAATAAGCAATAACTACTAAAAATAAGCATGCAAACTGGCTACTTATTGTTATGTATCACAGATCAGGTGATCCTCCTCAGAAAGCTGTGTGTGTAAAGGCTGAAACACTCAAGCTGAAACCTGAAACAACTTAAAAAAAAAGCTCAAAAGAACCAAATGAGGTGCTTTCTCCAAGCCGTAGATCTGGCAACTCAACTAGCCAATGACCAGAAACACTACACTCTCATTGAAGTGGGGAATGGTCTTTGCTAACTAAGATGGCTTGGACAATGAGCTCAGAATATGGACCTATTGCTGTCTCAAAAGCCCAATGGATGGGACTGACAGTTATGTGATTATGCTAGTTATGTCAGAGGACAATCTGCATTTCCAAATTGGACATCAAATTGCTAATGCACCTCCGTAGCCATCAAATGAAACATCTGATGACAGGAGACAGCTGTACACCTCTTTAGTCCAAAGAGAAAATGTACACCCTCTTAGAAAGCAGACAACAAGGGCAATATTGACCCCCTCCAGGCTACCTCTAGCGAGGGGACATTGGTTCCCCTACTAAGAGAAAGACATGACAACAAAGGGTGACCTAGCAGCTTCATCTTCTCCTCTTATTGTACAAAGGACCTGCAGCTGGGCAACACAAAGAGAAAAAAAATTATTGCACACTATGCTACAAACACAGCTGTATCGACACAGGTGCCAAACACACCACTCTCCTGATTTTGTTGCTACCATCTTAGCTGTTGTTTATGTATATTTAAGACTATAAACTTTGTTTGCCAGTGGTGGAGGACCTGAATTTAATATGAGACTGAGCACTTATCAGGATCAAAACACAAAACACTCCATTACAGAGCATGCCCGTGGTCCAATAGTTCTACACCTTCCCTACAGTGGATCACATCAAACACTGACACATCAAGTCAACACATCGGGCACCTACAATGGTCATGCTGTAGCAACTTGACACCACTAATGGTCCAGAATGTGGTTGCCATGTTCAACTGCCATGATTGTACTCCATATAATAATGTTGCACCTGAATCTTTGACCTCTCCACTTATGTAAATGATATAGTTTACTGTGCCCTGATCTCCCCAACCTGTGTGGCTCTGGTAATGTCTGACACATAGTATGGTCAGTCCATGCACTACCCTGCGTTGCCTAGGTATGATAATTCATACATCATTTTACTTTGTGTTGCCTGGATAGTGGCCCATAGTTATGGACCAGATGCTGTCTCTTTGCTGGTACTGCATTACTGCTGCCACCTCTGACTTTGGGTATGGTACTGCTGTTGTCTGTTCCTTCTAGAAGTTCAACGTTAACTTTCTGCAGCTACTGTCATGCTATGGAAGGCTTTGCCAAAATGTTCAGCTGTGCTCCAACTGTCTGAAGAATGCCATGTTGTGCAGCATAGCACACAAAATAAAAATGTTGTTGCAGATGTTTAGACTAAGCTGCAATGTACTGCAACGGTGTCTAGTCATTGAAAGTGTCCCATCAGTAGTCCAAACAAGCTTTCCACTGCATGTTGTGTTTCTGTATGGGCTGCATTATAGGCCATTTTCTGGATGTTTTGGGGATTGTGTATAGGAGCCATCAACCAAGGCTCTAGGACACATATGTTATAACCTATAACACACACATCCAAGAGCATATCATAGGTCCATAGGTGTTTACTAGGCTAATGACCATAAGGGTCCTTTTAAGCCTAGCCATGCACCCCAAATTTCGGACAAGTTCTGCACCCTTGATAAGTGTAAGCAGGGGCTTGGGAGATGAAACATTTACAAGCATGGGCCTAGGAGAGGAACCATTTACTGGTTGCCTGTGTCCATTAGAGACATAGATGCCAAACCAGGGTTGATTTTCTTGTTCCTCATCCAATTTTCCAAATTACACTTGAATTGGGTTAGAGAGGAACTCTGCTTCACATGGACTGGGAGCCTTTCCTGAGATGGAGTAGTCTCTGGGATATATACCTATCTCTCCAGCAGGTCCTATTTATTTCACAGGCAAGGTTTAAGTCTTTAGAAGGGGTTACTCTGGTGCTGTTTGTTTTGTGGATACACAGGAGGTCCATCAGAGTGGGGTCTGACAATGACCTGTATGCCAGGCATAGATCTGGCATATGTATGCTATTCCTTGCTGAACCATACCTGTGTGCATAGACCAGTCTATGACTCCATGAGAAATCCCTTCTCAGGAAACTTTGGTATAGGTCATATACGTGCCAAATGTATGAATTATGTGACCTGTCCAGGTGATGTTTGGGCGCATTAAAATAATGCCCTGGGTGTTAGACACCACCTGACAGTTCAGGGAGTGGGAGCTCTTCGTGTTAATTTGGCAACATGTGTGGAAATGGGATATGTCATGAAATACCTGCATGATACTGCATCTAGCCTCTCCATTTATAGAGAACTAGATATGTTCCTCCCCATACTGTAGCAGAATATAAAGGAAATGGTTTAGGATTCATGAGGCTGAGGTGATATCACTAACTTGTTCTATCTGTAAGTTACTGAAAGATCCCTGTAAGCCTACACTTACCCTAACAGCCTCAGGAATGGGTCCAATTCCCTCCCTATCATTTCTGTCTGTGGGGAAGACAGTTAGACTAATTTTTTACAGTCACTGTGTTTGTGTTCACAGAAACAACTTACATTCTACTGGTTTATGAGCTGGTGGTAGGTCAGGCACCATCTGTACCTATTCAGTGCAACATTGTAGAAACAGGCACCAATAAAAGCTACTAATACATAATGCAGTGCTACTACTGCTGCTGCTCCAGGTATGAGGACCTTCATGCATACCACACATTTTAGTGCCCAAAATGGTTATGCATCACAATGCAGCACAGTTGTCACATAAGTTTATAAGTCAGTCCACTGTTTTGTATGCCATCATTTGCATAATCCATGTGTCTCATTTACATGAGGTCCTTCATTTCCATGTCATTATTGCCCTCATTAGCATGCATTATACATCTTGCTATTTTGCCCTCTGCAGAAACACACACTGTCTTTGTCTTACAGTTACCTACACCTTGCAAATTACCACTACTTGTACTAATTTGTACTGTATAATGCATGTCTATAAATCCCAGCCATAATGCTTCATTCAAAAGCAAACAAACATTTTTGAGTTAAACATAAGTATTATATGGAAAAGCTATCTCCCATATTAAAATACACAAAACATAATATGGTGCTGGTACTCACAAGTCATGTATCTGCTTTTGTTTGATTGCTTACCACAGCTTAGGTCACAAGTATAGTAGGCATTTGATGTGTTCTAGCTTGTAGGATACAGAAAGTGAAAATCAAACCCCAATTGTCCCAGATTTCCTTGAAAAATTGCAGCTATTCAAGAGATAAGCCTGGTTGTGTATGTATGCATGTATAGATATATAGATATTTTATATATATATATATATATATATATATATATATATATATATATATATATATATATACACACTCACATGTAATATATATATATATATATATATATATATATATATATATATATATATATATGATGCCGCAGTGGTACGGCAGTAGCGTTGCTACCTCACAGCAAGAGGTTCTCCCGTTTGATTCTTGGCTGGGCTTGGGAGTGCCTTCTGTGTGGAGTCTGCATGTCCTCCCCGCAGTTGGGTAGCGTTCAAAAGACATGCATGTATAAATGTGTGTGCCTTCGTTGAAGGTTAGGCGTTGAGCTGGCACCTCAGCGTTTAGTAAAAATCTACTGCCAATCATTAGTGACCGGAGTTCCGCTGTGGCGACCCCTTACCGGGAAAAAGCCGAAAGACAAACAACATATATATATATATATATATATATATCTATACATACACACACACATGTATACATTCACACAAATAATCCATGGTAACTTAATGCTAATTGTTTATTTATTTAACATTTGTTTTCCAGGAAAGTCCAACTTTCAACAAAGACAATTTTCAATGCAGGCCTGGGGAGAAATACTCCAGACACGTCTTTGTAATGTGGGAGGAAACTGGAGTACCCAGAGAAAACCCACACGAATGCAGGTAGAACATGCAAACTCCACATAAAATGCACTCCAGCCAAGACCTGAACCAGAGAATCTCTTGCTGTGAGGTGACAACACTACCACTGCACCACTGTGATGTCCATGTTGTTACAATATCTGTTGCATTCAGTTTCCTGTAGAATCTGGCCTACCCAATGATTGTGGAACACAATTTAATAAAGATGAAGTATTCAATTCTTGACTGATGCTGTAACATCAGGTTTGACATAGTAATGAATATTATACTATGCCTCTTTCACCTCAGTGTTCATTGTCATATTTTTGTAACCTGATGCAGAGATGTAGATCGTCATTGGCAACCGCTAAAATTATATTTTTTGCTTTCCACTAAGCTAGAGAATATTTTGTTGTTCTTGCACATGAACAATGTGGGCTGGATTCCAGGACTTGTTAAATCTAGTCTGTCTGTAGTTACTGACTTGCTTTAAAATCTCCTTGCCTGTTTTTAGGATATGGACTTCCCTTTGAAGGAAAAAAGAATGCTTGAAGGAGAGCTCTGTAGGTGGTTAATCAGCTTTCTTAAGGGCAGGATTAGAGTTGTTGATTGTCTCTGGAGATTTTAAAGAATTTGGTCTCATTAGGTCAGCCATGAATACATCAGAGGCTATAGTCACTGCACAACAGAAAAGGCTTGACTGAAAAGGATATAGTTTATTTATGTGGACAAATGAGGGTGAATGGTAATTAATGACCATTTTAGAACAAAAAAAAAAAAAAAAAAACAACCATCTGATGGGGGATAAATGCATTGATAATCGATCTGTTGTAACCTGTTCTTGATGGCTGAGCCACTGTGTAAGAAATTTACAAAAGTCTTTGCAGAGGACATTCTGGCTCATCAAGGGACCCTTATATTTCCATTCATACTCATTGCTACTGGTAAAGTTATTGACAATCATCCATTCCTGTCTAGAAACACCTAAGTCTGTCAGGTAAAAAAATATATATGTGTGTGTATTACATTCTACTCAAATTTTGTTTCACATGTGCAGATGATTTGCAAGATATATTTATTGATATCTATGGATACTTAATCAGGGCCCCTGTGAGTATACAGCTATGATACTAGTGGGTGATAAACCCAGTTTTTCCTATAAGAATATGAAATCTTTAAAGAGGTTATTGTGTTATGAAAATAGGAGTGATAAAAGGGGTTTGGAGACAAATAGACAGGGCACACTTCCATGTAGAAGCTGTAATTATTGTATATATTTATCAGGAAGTAAGTCTTTTACACATCCTGATACAGGACGTGAATATAAATTTGATTTCTATGCCGATTGTAAGTCTAGGAATCTAGTGTATCTAGCTGTTTGCCAAATTTGTACAAGTTTTTATGTAGGTAAAACAAATAGGAGCCTAAAGGAGCATATTAGGGAACATTTGTATGCCATTAGTAAGGGAGATGAACATAACGCTTTAGCACGACATACAACAAAATATGGTAAAATACATAAATTCAATTTTAATGTTATTGAATTGATAAAAGAAACTAATAGGTTAGGGAATATAAGGAATTTCACTGAAGAACATGAGAATAGATGGATTATTAGGTTGCAGAGTCACAGGGGACATGGTTTAAATGAGAAGGTTTCTCTTAAACCATTTTTAGCAGCGCGCCCCTGTGCACATTAGTTTACTATAAATGTACATTTATAGTTTGTTAGTATATATGTAGATGTACACACATATGTATATCAATAGATATTTTATTTTATTTTATTATATTTATATATTTATTGTTTTAAAAAATGTATGCGTTTTTATTTGACTTCTATAGTAATGTGCTTATGTGTATGAAGTTAAAAATGAAGTTGTTGCTTTAAGTCTTTTTTAAAATTTCTTTAACAAATTGATTAATGATTCAATTAAGTTGTAATTAATTAAATTGATTGTATTATAAATGAGAGTTTAGATAGCAGTGGTTTTAAGTCTGAAAAAGCGTTCTAGTAACGTGAAAGCACTTACTTATTTTTGTTACTGCAGTTTGTGATTTTATACGATCATTAAATCGTTGGTTTGATTCTTATTGCTGTGGTGAGCCTCATTCAGTTCGTTTGGATATATGTGTTTATGCTCTGCTGAGGCTCTTCATCCGTGAGCTGTCTTGTTTGAGATATTTTTTTTATACAGCTATGACATCTTCTTGTCTTATTTAGCTATTGATCCCATGACCTTCTATCTCTAAAATGCTGAAAGGTTTTAGCAATACAGAAGCTGGTATACAAGTAACTGAACAAACCAGATGTAATACTTTCCAGTCATTGTTTCCTTGTCCATGGAATGCTAAGTATAATAGATAGGATATATTCTTCTCATAATCTGGAATCTTCCATATTAAAGGCAAACATAAAAAAACACTATCTTGTCATTAAAGGCATGACATTATGACAAGTATAATGTTACACCACTTGGAGTTGTCACCCAATGTTATGTCTATAAGAATTTGAACCAAGGCTAAACACACACCATTTTTACATTTTACTTCAATACACAAGAAGTGCATGCATAAACATAATCAATGTGCTTTAGTTGGGAGGACAAAACCTGGTATATACACACCCCCACACACACACATGCACACAAACACACACACACGCACACACACACACACACACACACACACACACACACACACACACACACGCAAAAATATTTTAGGGCAGAAACACATAACACATTACAAATGCATGGCCAAAGGATGATAGATCAGTAAACAGCCATTGCCCTGGGGTAAACTAAAAATGCCAGCATAAATGTCCCCGTATGCCCATAAAGCTCTTATACATCCTATATAATTAACATTACAACACTATGCACAAAGTATGCTTAAAATATTAACTATTTTAAACATAAAGTTCATTGAACATACTAACCCAGTTTCAAAAATATTTTACAGAAACAAAAAATAGCTCAAAGAGATATCTTATAAACAACTAAATTCATTCATAGCAATAAATACAAATTCTAAGATATTAGTATGAAACAGAGTTATTGGCATCATATATCTGTTTATTAGAGTAAAGAAAAAATCAAATCCTGAACCAAACCACACAACAGGACCTGATTGTCATGACCATATGTATTTATTACAAACTAATTTAATGTAACTGTGAAAGACAACTGTAACAAATACCAGATGCCATCAATTAATATTTCTGACTTCTAAACCATAAAGAGTATCCAGTTGTATGTATTTCTCATGGACCCATTACTTTGCTAGACTGAGGGCTAGATTTCAAAAGAGTTGATCCCAGTGTAAGTCTGCCCGGCTTCTGAAAGACTTGTTCTCAGTGTGATTTACTTTTTGTTAAGGCCTATCTATAAACAGGCTTACACCAGCAGCCAGATTCCAAAAGACCTGCTCTCAGCACTTAAATTGAGAGTGAGTCTTTTAGAATCAGGCCCACAAAGTTTAACTTTTTTTGGCTATCATAATTTACAAGTTAAGATCTTTAATGAAGTATTTATTTCATCAAAATCAAACACATTTCATTAATTTAAGAAAAATGGACAATTAAAAAAAACAATATAAATATAATAAACACTGAAAATTAAATAAAATGTTCTTTGCTACTCCAGGGTCTTGATGTAAAAGAAAAACTGATTCATTTAATTGAAGTGACACATTCACAGTAGTAGCTAATCTGAGATTTGTATCATCACTGATAGTAATTAACATACCTGAAGAAGAAATCATTAGAATAATTTATATTGGAGGCTTTTAAGATAAGAAGAGATAAAAACGTGTTTACTGTACTACTTGTTTATATCGACAAACAATCCCTGGGCTAATTCAATCAGGAAACATCAAGATATTCAAGGAATCCTTATTACATCCACCTGCTATGAAAAAATTTAGATTGTTTTCAGTTTGCATTTTGCTTTTCTAAATAGATTTTGAGACCAATCTAATTTATAGAAGTAGATTAACAGTCTTCAAACATATCCAACCTAACCATCAATGCAACTCTTAACTACTCTTGCAATTAATATGAAAGCTAGTCATAGCAATACACTTTTAAAGTGGAATCTACATCAGTATATTACACTGGGTTACAGACCATCCTAAGGCTATAATTGGAAATAAATTAGATTGTGGTTTACTGATAACACATTATAAAATGATAAACAGTTTGACAACACTGAAATGTCCATTTGAACCAGAAGCTGGTAGAGATTCTTTGATGCTGTGTTCTTTTCCAGTTAAATTGCTCTTGTAGTCTCTTAGTTAGCCAGCCCATATTCCTTAATAGCCTTGTCAGTGTTTTCTATCTCCTACTAGATACTGCACTCCTTTCTTTTGATAACTTCCTGGACCTAACTTTGCACACCTGTTTTATGCAACTTGTCACAAATTCTTTTTGTGTTTTTCCCTATTCAAGTAACATGCAGAATGATAAGGCCCCAATCTAATTTTAGTGGCATTGTATACATAGCTTTTCCTCCTAAAGTTGATTGGAACCATTCTTTGATTTAAAATCTAAGCATAATGCATATCATGTATGTCAGCTGTTGTCTTACTGCTTGCATTTTCTATACATATTGGTTTATATCAGTCTTCTTGTCATAAAGCTATACAATCTGCTCATGAAAGAATGCTCACAACAATGAATCAGGGATTCTCAAGCATGCTTACAAGCCTTGTCTTCCTCTTTTTAATCTATTTTCTAAAGAATGAAGGTGGGAGTTGACAGTGTCTTCATCTACCTCCAACACAAAACAGTGAATGAGGCAAGAGTATTGCCGAATGAGAGCAAAACTATTCACTTTTATTAGATTCAAATTTCAGGTAAATACTTTTTGCCTGTAATTACAGACTTCATCAGACCTAAGATTCAAAGAGACACAAAACCAATGAATCTATACTTATATGTAATTAAAATAGTAATAGTACATTTAGAATCACTAGGCCAGTCAAAGGTTTATTTTTGGCATATCCTAACCTCATAGAAAAAATTATAATGTAGGCTTGAATAATTGACTGGAAGCCTAACATAGAATAAGGCAGACCAGGTATAAATTTCCTATTGGGAGCTAATCAGACCACAGAGAAATAAGGAGGCTCACATTAAGACATTGAAGTAAAAAAGTAGTGACAAAATAATATGAGCCGTCTGCTGAGGAAACTGACCAAATGGAGCAATGACCAGTGGGTAAGCTGCTACAGGTGAGTCTGGCCAATTAGGAGCCAACCATGTATTTCTATGAGTGAAGCACTCACTGAAGTAAGCTGAAGCTTGATCTGGTGATTCTAAATGTGCCATTGCTAATACTATATTTAAATACCTACAAGTCCACTTTTTTGGATATTTGTACCTTAGGTCTGATAAGTCTGTAAGTGCTAATGAATGTGACTAATTTGTTAATGTTATGAATGACAGCAGTTTTACTCTCAATCCACATTACTGATGTCTCTGCCGTTGGTTGGATAACTCAGATTTCTTGAGCGACAGGACTTTGCAGTTGTGTTATAAGATATTCATTGATATTTATGCTACCTGTTAGATTTTATATTGATCTCTCCCTCATCCAGCTACTTTTTTTTGCCATTGGAACTAATTATCATCTGCCACTCTAACTTTTTCTAAAAGGTATTTTCTCATTTTTTATCTTTCCTGCCTGACTTAGGAATAATAATGTATGATGTATATTGGAGAGAAATGGATTAGTTACTACAAACACTACTGTTGTCACTTTTAAACTTTTTCTATTAAGGGCTGTTAATTAGCTTCAGAGACTTATAACCATCTATGCCGAGCCTTAGCACTCTATGAAGAGGGAATTCTGAGTTACGGAGCAATGGAGTCTGACTGTCTTCTTGATCTGCCTGTATTTTATTACCCTGGAGTTTCCAATTCCCCTTTACCATAACTAATATTACACTGTTTTCTCTATTCCTCTTCATTGCCTGCCATCCTCTCTGCACAACCCCTGTCATTACTGCCCATCAAATTCTCCTGGAATTCTACCTCAAAACACTGATCGCACATGTCCTTCTTCCCTTCATATGTCATTCCTTGTAGTTACCCTATTGTTTGTTCCTGTGCTTCCTGTCCTCCCTTTTCTACCATATATCTCCTCCTTTCTTCCCCATTTATATGATAAGCTGTTGACACATTGTGCCGGCACTTTGCTATGCTGGTGTTCTGCAGCCTACTCACTGTGACTTGCCAATAAGATGAGCTTTACTGCACACATACGTGTGCTTAACCTTGGGTATGATACCTTACTATTCTTGCCACACTGGTCATGTGATTAATACTAGTGCAGCACCCTTGCTACAGTTCAGTTCTATAACTGCTCTCAGCAAAGTGGCTACAAAAACTCATTACGCAATTCCCTGGCTCTATGCCAGTCATAACACATAGCTAAGCAGCAATGGGCTGTGTCTTTCCAAGGTCAGCTCTGATATTTAGTACTGCTCCTTGGTGAAGAGAATGTTTCAGAACACACCATTGTATGTGCACATAGAATCATCATCATCCTACTAACTTTTTTATAAAAGCATCATCATTCTGGTAGCTGTTTTTCTACTATAATTTGCCAAAGACATACATTAGGAAAGGAGAACTGTTCAAACCGAACACAAGTTTTTGTCTGAATCCAGTTTAGATGGCCTTTAGGCGTGTGCATATTGTACCCAACTGTTGCATACTCACTTGAGACACATATCCACGGGACTATGTGAGCAGAAGTTTAAGATTTTTATGATCTTTTTTATTTGAATGTCGAAGAAGGAGCCATTTTAGAACAAGAAAAAAACAACCATCTAATAGAAGATAAATGCCTTGATAATCATTCGATTGTAACCTGTTCTTGATGGCTGACCCACTGTGTAAGAAATTTACAAAAGTCTTTGCAGAGCACATTCTGGCTCATCAAGGGAACCTTATATTTCCATTCATACTCATTCCTACTGGTAAAGTTATTGACAATCATCCATTCCTGTCTAGAAACACCTAAGTCTGTCAGGTAAAAAAATATATATATATATATATATATATATATTTTTTTTTTTTTTACAGATGTTCAGTTATGCAACAGAATATTTACAGCGCAACAGAATATTTACAGCACACCTTATGACACTGTAGTTTCAAAACATATACAAAAACATTGTATTTGTTGACCAACATAAAATGCACAAGTTAAATCTAGTTGACTGTAATGTTTTGTCTTCTTTTATACATATCAGAACCATTTTATTCTCCTGTATCCTTTCTCCTGGTCTGATTTTCATGTGATCATAAAAAAAGTGTTAGAATTACCTTATTCCAGAATACTTCCGAAATGAATACATTAATAATGTTTTTCCATTTATTACTAGTGTTTTTCCTTTTATTAGACTAATGCAGAACACATTGCTTATTATATTTAATCACATTTGCTCTTTACTTGTACAAAGCAAGGCTTTTACTGTCATTAGATTAATGCAAAAGACCTAAATGAGTATTATGTTTAATCATATTTGCTCTTTCCTTACATAAAGTAATAGTCTTTTTCTGCTTTGACTCCTCCAAATCCATTTACCTTTGCAAACCTGTCATTATTGTCTGTTACAATGAAGAATCTAATTTCACAGATAGTGATTAATTAATTCCAAGCACGCATGATGTCTCTCAACAGACCAGAGTGCTTTGTTTTACTCTGTTCTCTGCTGTTTCCACAATATTTCACTTTATTTAGGAAATGTCTTAGTTATTCATTTTTCTACTTGTTAATCTTTTTTTCACCACTAATCCAGGCACAACTCAGTTGTGTAGCTCATCGTCAAACTTCATAGACAATACCAACTCTCAACTTTTTTGTATACTATTTCATAAATATTAATATTAGACAGTCAAGTGTGATATCCCTGATGTTACAGTATATATACTGGAAGAGTTTAATTCTATTAAGTCACACTTCATTGGGTAACAAAGAAATACTGGAATGGAACTGAAGCCATAATTCTGCCTTTATAAGTTAGACGACGCAATTCAAAATAAAAATATGCCACATTGTGTCTTCAGTAGCTACAAATAATTTTGAAGTTCAGCTGCTCTGTTGCATATAATCTGTAAAGGTCAGTGACCTGATGTAAGTCCACAACTATCATCCATAGAGTCTCGTTATCCTTTAGGCTTTCAGCATGTCTTCAGGGTATCTTCTATTAGTCTTGTCAACCTTGGAGTTATTTGATAATCTGAGGTTCTTGCTATGTACCTGAATGGAAGCTTTAGATCCCCCTTTTCCCTATTTCCCAACGTTCCTAGGGTTAGCTTATGAAAAGCTAGATTAACTATATGATAAGACTCATCAGGTCTGAACTGTGCTTGCAACATGTGCATTATAGTGTCTTTTGATGTTGAAACAAGCAAACTGATATCCATATGGTAAGTTACTAATAATGAAGGAATTTAATAAAGCCTACACAGCCTTTTTTACAATGTAGGCATCTTGCCACGCTGCTTACATGAAAGTAAGCAGGTTTGTGATCCAGTAAGCACTGCTAGGCAGCGCTCATGCATGCACCAACAGAGGAAGTTCCGTGGCATACAAACCACCTCATAAGCAAGTGAATCTCATGCAAATGAGGCAGGAAGAGCAATCCAGCAAGCAGATCGGCAGCCCTGCAGACCCAGTGTCAGTGTCCATAGTGTACATGGAAAACTTCTGTGTACAGGAATGTAGACAGACAAAAGGGGCTGTAAAAATGAGGATAGCTGGACAGAAATGGCATACCACACACAGATGTGAGTGAAACTATCCTCTGTGTGTCTCAAAATATACAGAAAATATGTTAAGATAATTTTTTTTAAAATAATCTGGGCAGTTTGCCCAGTGCTCCACAGTGTGCAAACATGCCTTATTAAAAAAAATGTGGAAATAACAAAATTAATATTATGAGACAGAAATGTATTACAGGACCCTATGTGGAGTATCTACAATGGTGCATTGATGCTGTTGCTAACATGGTAGGGCTTGGAAATGTGTAGTTTCCAGGTTGTGAGCACGGATCCCTATGCAAATGAGATAGTTACTAAATAGCATAATGGGGTAATTGTGTCTGCATATCCCCTCCGTCTAGGCAGAGAACTGTGTTGGTGTCCACACAGGAGATAGCTGACATCAGGAGAGGGCATGTGCAATAACTTCTAAGCTGATTGGAGCTTACCTATGGCTGACTGTGCTTCACGTCACCGTGCTAAGCGTGGAAGCCTGGGTGTGTGTGCACTGACTTCTAAGCCTTGTTTACCTACGGGATGTGTGTTTCTCCATGTTTGTGCAGTGTGCCACTGTGCTGAGCATGAAAGTCCGGGGGGGTGTCCACTACTGCTAAGCTTTGTTTGCCTACACATGGTGCTCCACATTGCTGAGAGTATCTAAAAGGCAATGATGTATTAATTAGTTTTGACCCTTGTTTAACTTAAACTAGGGCCATTAAATACTGTTAATGATATACTAGGCAGGTGCAATGCATCACAGGTAATCACACAGGCAGCACCTGCAGTAGAGCACTGTAAAGTATGCATACACTCTACAATCTGATTTGTCCCCTATACTCTGTACCATTGGACTACAGAGTTGGGAATTTTAACTGATAAAATACTAGGGGCTGCTGCAGGTCTGCTACATCTGTATGTGCTAGATGCTGAAGTCAATGCTACTGCTGCTGACAATAGGCCTAGACAGAGAAGGAGAAGAGTGTTCAGACCCAGGGTAATGTTCCAGGAGCTACATGAGCTGGAGATTCTAGAGCACTACAGGGTGGACAGGGACATGCTACAAGAACTCACTGAGCTCTGTCGACCTCAACTCATACCCAGAGCCAACAGCGTGGAACCCATCCCACTGGAAACAAAGGTATGTGCAGCCCTTAGGATAATAGCCACAGGTACTTTCCAAAGACCAACTGGGGATATGATGGGGGTCTCACACTCCACAAGTTCCTGGATGACATGCTACCATATGCCAGTGCGCACATTTATTTTCTCCTCACCCCTAAGTCAAGGGCCAGCAATATGCAACACTTTTTACCATGTAGCACACTAACCTGAGGTACTGGGTGCCATAGATTGCACTCATGTACACACCAAGGCACCACCTGGTGAGGAGTGTAGAATCTATGTCAACCGAAAGGGGTACCTTTCTATCAACTGCCAAGTCATGTGTAATGCTCATGACATTATCATGAATATGTGTGCTGGCAACCCTGGCAGTTATCATGACTCCCATATCTGGCATGCATCACAGCTGTGCCAGATGTTTGCTAGGGGGGGATATCCCACACAGCTATCCCCCCAGGGGATGCTGGCTATGCACTGGAACCATGGATGATGACGCCATCAGAAATGCACACACACCCATGGAAGAATGCCATACGGAGGCACACGCACAAACTAGGAACATTATAGAGCATGTGTCTGGGCTGTTGAAGTCATGGTTCCATTGCATCAATATATCTGGTGGAGCCTTGCAGTAATCTTCAGTCACATCTGCACATATGTTCACAGAATGTGCCATGATACACAATATGATCCTGTAGAAGCAGCTGCAGCAAGATCAGCAAAGGGAAGGGATACATAGCCCCCCACCAGTGTCTAGGTCACCACAGCCACACTCACAGGAGGACTCAAAGAAGTAGCCCCCTGATGATGTCCCATAGCAGACATAGGTGTACCCAGTGGGCCCTGGCATTGGCTAAGGGACAATGCATAGCACATTCACTGACAACCTTGAGCCCTAGGGATGGACACCTTACTCCTAATCACAAACATATATTAAAATAGCTGATGCCAGGCAACCCACACAACCTGTAGCTGTCCATATACTGGTGATGTACTGCTTATATCACACAGAGTCAGCCCTGAACTACAAGTCTATCAACTGGTGCATTGGCAAGGTAAGTCTGTAACCTACAAACTAATTGTAAGGATTACTATAATAATGGTACCATATGTATGGATCTGCTGCTGTTATGCAAGAAAGTATATTGGGCTATTTGGACAGATGTAACATCCACATGGGACTGCAGATACCAAGTCCAATAGTATGTTTTCCCTAATATTCACTAGGCCTCATGGTTGGAATATTCCCAACATCAGGCAAGGGAGATGTTAAACAGTGGGCACACATGATATTTGGACAACTGTCTACCCAAGCTAATCATGTGCTGTTGTTCCCCCCACCCTCAACACAACCGTTTACCCATATAACTGCTGTAACAGAAAAACACCTATGGTATATCAGTGAACCAGGCAATCTCAGGGCTGTAACACAGACATCACTCACACATTGTATATCTCTCTCCATGCAGGATAACAATGTACATAGTTATGCTGCTGATTGTGTGATTAATGACTTCCCTCTCTCTGGCAACCTGAGTGTCTCTGTGGACTAGAGAAGCTAGCATCGGTGATGGTGTTGATGGTTCTAATCTGGTATTACTTACATCTTTTGCATGAGAGGTAGTACTATGTTGGTGTTTTCACAGACTGTTCTACCTCTCAACCTCTTAGTGCAAGAAATCTGGACAAAGCCAGAAAGATTGGGGGGGGGGGTCAAAGGCCCAAACATAGGGACTAATTTTAAATATTGTTCCCATAAACTTAGAAAGTTGCTGGAATTAAATGTGTAGGATTATTACTTATTGTCTACCACCCAACACTACAACCTGTGAGAGATGCATTTATATAGCCAAACTGGAAGCAAAGCTCTCTTCACCCAAGACTGGACTAGACAGTCAAGAGGAGAGGGTAAACACTTGTACCACACCACACTCATCACATAGTCCCTCAAAACCTACACCACCAAAACACACACATAGAAACACAAAACACACACCTACATTCATGGAGGCTCTCAATAAAAATCTGCCCAAGCAACAGGGACCTCCAAAGCAGAAACGCAAGCACCCTCCACCCCCCAATGCAACCCAAATGACACATAGCCCACAAACCCAATGTGCCACTCAACCGCAGCCCATAAGGCATAACAACGTACCCAACACTCTAGTCATAGGTGACTCTATAGTCAGGCACACTGATGTTCCACTCACCAGGCTAAACAAGGAAAAAGTTACTGTCAGCTGCTTTTCAGGTGCCAGGATCTGCCACATAATGCACACACTCAGGCCACTCCACAACAAGTACAAATATGACTCTGTCATTGTCCATGTTGGTGTGAATGACTTGACATGTATCTCCCTGGTCTACATGAAAAGAGACACGAAGGACCTGTCCGATCTTGTAGCACAATCAGGTATGACCCTAGCCCTGAGTAGCATCCTGCCATCACCCAGAATTATACCACAGTACAAGGACAAAATGATTGACTTCAACAATTGGCTAAGCTACTGGTGTCATTCTAAGGGGATCCAGTATTTGTCTGCCTGGGGTGACATGATCGACAGACCACGATGCTTTGCCAGAGATGGCCTGCACCTGTCACCCTTGGGATTCCGGATACTGGCTAAGGCTCTTGCCACTCCTATAGTGCCTTTTTTAGGCAAGGTTCAAATGACAAACTTACCATTGTAACAGGTACAAGCAAGTAAAATCTGAGGGTAATGCTACTCAATGCTAGAAGTCTAAACCTCAAAATGCACTCACTCGAGGCACTCCTTAAAATGGAGAACATCGACAACCATGCGCTGACAGAGACCTGGTTCAATGCTCCAGAGAGCGCCTCTGCATTACCAGGCTATAATTCATACCACACCTTTCGGCCACCTAACCTGGACTGAAACACTAAAGGTGGAGGCATGTCCATATTCATTAAGGATATCCACACTGCCAGGCTAGTTGCTCAGCATAATGCATCTGAGATTATCCAAGTGCAACTAACTCTGGGCAAGAGCGCAATCCAAATTGTAGCTTTCTATAGATCCCCCACCATGCCCCAGGATTCCCCCTCCTCATTTCTTGATACACTGGAAAATATTAGGGTACAACCTAACACCGTAATAATGGGCAATTTCAACTACCCCACCATTAACTGGAAAACTACTCACATACCAACTTTTTTGCTCAACGTTTTCTGGAATTCATAAATTCCAATGCCTTGGATTAACTTATCCACACCCCCATCAGGGGCAGTAATATCCTAGTCCCGGTCATTACCAACATGAGCAACTGGTGTTCCACATCAGAGGTCAATTCCTTGTTGGTCAGATCTGACCACAAGCTAATCGCCCTAGACATCCACATCCTGCCCCCACCCTCCATTAGGGAAACCACCGTAAAAACTTCCTCCAAAGCCAACTTCACGCTTCTTAAGACAGAAGTGGCAAACTTCACGACACCCATGCAGACGGACAATAGAGGTACGACTGCTGAATCCTACACAAATGCACTTTATAACCACTTACACGAGTGCATGGATTGTGCAATCCCTAACAGAATGAAGATGCTATCCTCCAAAAAAAGAAGCCACTCTGGTGGTCCCCTGCCATAAATAAACTCTACAACAGAAGAAAGAAACTGTTGCAAAAAAGAGTAAAATCCCATGATTGCAAGAACTCCTGAGTCAGCCTCAGTAAAAAGCTGAGATCCCTCATAAAATCCTCCAAAGCTAGTTATGAAAACAAAATCACCACTGATTCTAAAGACAAACACAAAGCATTCTATAGCTATGTCAAGAATCTTAATGGCAATGCTCAGATCTGCCCTGAGTTACAGCACAATGGCACTAAATATACAGAACCAACTGATATTGCCAACATCCTGGCAGATAGGTTCAGTGCTAACTTTACCTCCTTCTCACCCCCTAAAGGGCCCATCTCTATACCAGAAGAATGCAAAGTTCCTGTAATCATGGCTGCACAGGTAAAAACCACATCTCCAAAGCCAAGAACGCATCATCCATGGGACCTGATGACATCCAAGGCTGCGTTCTACATGAACTACAGAATGAACTGGCACCCCACCTAAGTACCATGTTCAATCATAGTCTCACCTCAGGCTTTGTGCCCACTGAATGGTGCACAGTGATGGTTATCCCACTCCACGATGGGTGAGCCACCACATACCCCAAGGACTACCGCCCCATTAGCCTGATGAGCCTGGACTGCAAGGCTATGGAACGTATCATCATGGAACTTATAAGCAATGACACTGGTAATCTCCAAACTCTGGACCCCACCCAGTTCAGGTTTGTAAAAGGCAGATCATGTCTCCTAAACCTGATAGACTTCTTTGAAGCGGTCACCATAGCCATAGAAAAGAGTAACATGGTTCACACTGTCTATCTAGATCTTGCCAAGGCTTTCGACACCATCGCCCACTCTGGAATTATAGATAAACTCACTAAACTAGGTGTAAATCCCTATGTCACAAGATGGGTTGCCAGCTAGCTCACTGACAGAACCCACACTGTAAAAGTAGCAGACTCCAAATCCGACTTCAGACCAGTGATAAGTGGAGTACCACAGGGTACAGTCCTGGGTCCTCTCCTGTTTGGTATCTACTTCTCAGAAGTACAGGCTAACACAGAAGGTCTTTGGCTAATGAAGTTCACAGATGACTGCAAACTAGGAGCCATAATCGAAACTCTTAACAATGTGGACATCCTACAAAAGGGCATCACTGAGACAGATGCCTGGTGTCAAAGCCATGGCCTTAAGCTCAATGCCAAAAAGTGCATTGCCATCCCTTTTGGTAAAAACTGTGTACCCATGAACTACCACATAGATGGTAGTCTACTTAACACCGAAGTGTGATAAGAGACCTTCGGACACAGGTGGACAGTAGTCTCTCCTTTGGTAATCACATCACCACAGTAGTCAGGAAATCCTTCTACGTGGCACACCTCATCATAAAAGGTTTCTCATCCAGGAAAAAAGAGGTCATTGTTCCCCTCTACTCATCACTCATTAGACCCATTATAGAGTACAACGCCCCTTTTGGTATGTATCTCACAAGACATCTACAACAACTAGAAAGGCTGCAGAAATACCTCACAAAGAGGATTACCGGCCTCAAACAGATGCCCTACGCAGACCGTCTCAAAAAACTCCAGCTTTACTCTGTCGCATATCGCCTACTCAGAGGTGATCTCTGCATAACATACAAGGCTATGTCAAACCCAGAGCTGTTGTACATGCTCCACTTAAAGAAATCCCAATCCCTCTGAGCTACATGCTCTAGGGACCTAAACCTTGTCACCACAATAAACAGAACATGCTGGAGGGATAGATTCCTTCCCAGAGACTTCCCATTCTCTGGAACAAACTACCTATCTATATCAAACAAAGCTCCTCATTAGCACTCTTAAGAAAAATCTTGATGATTGGATGGGAGAAAGGAAATTCACCCTGGGGATCACTTCTGTGGCTCTGCTCGACAGGGGCACAGGAAAATAATTTTCTTGGGTGGCGAAAGCCAGGGTACCTTTTTGGCTAGGCTTATGTAGGCTCTAGGGCCAATAGCCTAGTACCTACCTATGAACCTATAAACCTATGAAGCACAAATGTTTGTCTGTATTTAGCATCAAATCGTGACATCAATATTCAATAAATCACCGGAAGACCACAAATGTATGAGGTACAGACCAAACATATGAGGCAAAACTCTGGACATTCTTTGAAAATCAGGACAGTTGAGAAGTATGCAGACTATCAGTCTGCTGGTGGTGTAACATTACCAACCTCAGTCACATATTAAGTACAGCACACAGCTGGGGAATGCTATGGTCATTTTGGGTGACGTGCAGTACTACAGAAACAAGGGCAGATGTTAATGTCTGTAACATGCAAAATCCTGGACTGGAGTACAGGTAGGTGTTTCCCGGAGTGACTTTATAAGTACTGACAGTCCCATTTAGCATGCCAAGACACTTAGGTAAAATGAGCAAAATTCTGTTGCCCTAGTTAAAATGAGCACAATTCTGTTGCCCTTTCATCAAAATGACCTATTATATATAAATGTCTATACATACAGACATATATGTGTACATATCTGTCTGTCTGTCACTATCTCTCTCTCACACGCATACTATATCTATCACTATGTAGTGTTAAATAGATATATACTGATATATATATATATATATATATATATATATATATATATATATATATATATGTAGAGCTATATTTATTAAAATGATACATACATTCTACATAACACATGCACATACCACACACACACACACACACACACACACACACACACACACACACACACACACACACACACACACACACACACACAGCTACATTTATATATACAGCCCTGGTATATACAGGAATATGTGTGTGGATGTCTGAATTGTCCAACATACCCTAATAATGGTGAGTAAATCTGCACTATCACCCACCCATACTGTTGCTCAAAGGATCCAAGCTAAGGGTGCAATACTACATAATCTGCTTACCTACAGACCCCAGTATCTGCTGTATGTCACCACATAGACAGACATAGATGAGCAGGTGGTGTAATGTATAATGTTGTCAATGCACGTATGGACAGGGCACATTGTCCCTGCCCACAGGTTTGCCTGTGTAACTGCAAGCTGCCACATATGGCCATACTGGTAACTGTACACATATAACCTGGATAAAAACAGTTATCTCACTGCTAGGATACTAGATGCAGATAACAGTATAAAGCAATATTACTCTGCAGGACACAGATACTGTTCAACACAAGCTAACTTTGTGTAATGCACAAGTACTGTGCTTGCAATCACATATATAACAGATGTAACTTGTGGTGTATGCAATAAGCACTGTGATCTGCAGTGTATAAAAGTGGATAGGTAGGAGTTCTAGTCTCACTCCAGCCCATGTGTGTGTGTGTGTGTGTGTGTGTGTGTGTGTGTGTGTGTGTGTGTGTGTGTGTGTGTGTGTGCTGCGTGTGAGTTTGTGTATATTCCCCTGCAAAACAACGGACATGCCCTCATGGGCTATCTACCTGCAATGGTTATGCACTTTGTGGGCCTGTAACTTGCTGCTGGCTTTCAAGCTACCCTTTTCTACAAGGCCTGATGATGTCAGCCACCTTAAGACTACCATCTGAAGATGTAGTATCAGACTTAAGCCATTGTGCCTGTGATAAGTGCTGTGATCTATAGTGTATAAGACTAGCCAGGTAAGGGTTGTAATCTCACTCTAGCCCACTTGCTGCATGTGTATATATCCATACGGTGTAACTTTGTCAACATTGCTAACTTAGTCATAGGTAGGGTTTTTATTTATAGCAGGTCATGTGCCCCCCCCCCTAAAGGACTGGCCACAACAAGGCCTGCTTGTGTCATCAAGCATAATATGTTCTAAACTAATAGTACTAGCAGACATGGGGTGTGTTGCATGCAACATGTACTGTGATCTGTAATATGTACCATCACATAGGTAAGTGTTCACATCTACATACAGCCAGCTTGCACTGAGTATGTGCCTTGGCATGTCCTGTACACAGTGATTGGAAGTGATGCTAGCCTCCATGCAGCCATGTTTGTGTGTGAGCCTATTAGAGCATTTTACATCATGTTATGGAACCATAGGATGTTTGAACTGAACTAGAATACTTGCTCTTATGATCATAAGCATTGTCATACCCATAGTTACAGGATCAGCACATGCTGCCCCAGTCCAAGAGGGACACAGACAGATGCCTTGCATTGAGATGACAGTCACCCAGCCAATTAGACAGATAGCATGTGCTGAGATGCACTGAGGTGCTCTGTGTGCCATTAGACAGGGTTCTGTTCCAAGGGTGTGTTTCAGTCTACTAGACAAATCTCTCTTACAAGCATGTAGTACTAACATCACATACTAGCTTAATGTCCTTACAGTGAGTCATCCATCTACTATGCTACCTACAGATAGGCAGAATAGCAATCAAGCATGGTCATACATTGCACTGTATGCAAGGCACAGATCACCTCTGAGTAGTCTATATGACATAAGTGACAATGACATTCATTGCAGAAGAACCCATTGAACACATACTGAAGACTTGAATTGTCCTTGTGAGGGAACATACTGTTGTGTGCAATTGCCAATACTGCTTGGAAAGGCACAGCAACAAATAGCCACTGCACTCAGATATTGGCATGCTGAAAGAAGGGTACGTGGAGGTTATGAGTATGTCACTTACTGGTGATTGTGGCCTCAGCTATGCCATGTGATTCCCTGCCATACCACTATAGACACATGGTGATTTGAGACACATGAAGTATAAACATGTGATGCCATGTCTGTGTGCCCAATTCTTTCACCCCTGAGTATGTACAGCACATGTTGCGACTGATATGCTACTTACCAGATACATAGGTCTACCTGATGGAAATTATACTACATATATATTTGCTTGGGGTTTATGGCGATTAGTATGTCAACAGGCATGTGTTCGCAACTCCCTCTTGCTGGATAGTGACATACCACTGAGACTCTATGAGTGCTCACAATTTGCAGGCTTCAGCTAATATTGTTAGCCACAAGTATTCAGTAGTCGTGTGTATTGTGGTTACATGGATTCCAAGCAGTAGAGGACCCAGGACTGTGCCCTGTTGAGTACTGCTGCTTACAGGTCAGCTATTGGAAGGGGATGTCCTTATGTTGCATATGTGTGCCATCAATGGGCCACTTAGTTACCCCTAAAATGACAGTATCATGGATGCCTAAGTGGGTGCTTTGTATATGTTGCCTGAGCGGGGGATATACTGTAGTCAGATGGCTTGGCTTAGTCTGGAGGTTGTGCATCCTGATGTACCCTCACCCAGTTCCTTGGCAACTGCCTTGGAAATGTCTACCACATGTAACAGTCATGCTCCCCCTGTCACACATCCAAACTGTGTACAGTCAACTGTGTGTAGACCACATATATGTGTGCTGATCAGCTTCATTATGACTGCCCCTACAGGCATATAGATATGCATATTTACACAAAGAGGTCTATAGTTATGTTGGTCAGTGGATGCACCACCTGTGTGCAAGGGTAGAACAGTTGCTGTTGTCCACTCAGCTGGTGTGCAGCCAGTGGTGTCAGTATGATTGCAAGGGTTTCCCAGTGGTGTTAGTAATCCTTGTGAGATCACATATGGGATGCAGCCTGGAATGTTAGCATGTGCAATAGATGTTGTGTATGGTCCATTGAGAGGCCAGTTACAAACTACTCTTTAAATATGAGAGTTATGGGACAGGTTGTAGGAATGTCATGTGTTACATGTGGTGGGGACAAGGGGGTGTAGTTGACACAGACAGTATGGGACTACAGGTTAGGTATGAGTACAGACCCATCATATGTGCCATCATGATGTATGAGGTCAGCGACATTCTAGGCCTGTCCTTTGAGGTTACACATGTAACTACACTGTGCATTGTGGTTCTGCTTTGTGTGGGTGACTAATGTCACTTACTGTGTCTTCACAACATCACAACAACACTATTTGCTTCATTTATCTGAGAAGGTTGCACCTGTATGTTAGGGGGCACCCTCACCCCAACTGTCACACAGCAATGTCCACCTGCTGTTGCACAGCCTGCTAATGGGAGTTGTCCACCAATCAGGTTTAGTGAGCCATGACAAGCCTGTATCCCATCTGTCGCGTATAGCCGAGTTCATGCAGTTGAATGCTGCTGACATAATGTATGGATATAGAGCTCTGCATACCTGATTGTCCCATCTGCAGGGGGATGTGCAGTTACGCTGTGTCAGCCATCCCACAGAAGGTCATAAGTGACTTTATTGACATATATGCCTGTATTGTCTGCAAGGGGAGGTACATGCTGGTAGTTCCAAAGAACATGATCTATGGCCAGATTCCACCAGGTAGGACCTCACATTAGGGGAGCTGCAGTGATCACCCATATTGGTAAACACATGATGAAATACATTGGATCCATGTGTGGGGATGTCACAGCACTGCTCCAGGGCACTGTAGGTAAGGACCTGGACCATTCTTTAGGCAAGTGAGCCACAGCACAACTAAGCAAAACATTGTGTACATATTACACTTCCTAACACGTTAGTCTGTGCTCTGTACAGACCTCTTGGAACATGCTGGCAAAAACTGCAACATTTACTTGCACAGAGGACAACTAGGATGTAGTGCAAAGTAATGTCCCAGATCTCTGAGTCCTGTCACCTGAAATGCATTGGTAGGCGTACACCTACTGACACTAGACCAAACACTGTTACCTTTGTTGAAGGCCAGATCATGCCTACCGACTGTAAACAGTGGAGCCCATTGACTGTTACACTATGCAATGGATGTCTGACATAAGTCTCACTCCACCAACCATGGCCTGATAACTTGTACTGTATGACAATATTAGAACAGCAAGCTATGCTGGAAAATGTGTACATTATGTACATAATGTTTTATCAGCTGGTGGATAGGCAAGTGTCTGACAGTCATACTCAGGGAATATAGCATTGGGAGACCTACACTGCAATGACACCAGCTCATTATTGGCATACACCTTCTACCTATTCCCTCTCTGCAGTCTCAGCCACTGTCACTGACCTCTGATGGAGTACATTAGCAGGTGAATGCATATCAGGAGCTGTCACAAAATTCCACACAGAACCAGCAGTTATCCATGATGGCCTAAGACACAGTCAGTTGTTGTTTGAGCCACTGACAAGGATTAAATGCCAGTGAATGCACAATACTATCCTGTGGGGATTTATCCACCCCTGCAAAATATTTTAGTGTCTACATATCGCACACAGTTGAGTCATTACACATGGAGTTACAAACACAGAGAGTAATGTAGCCTTTGACTGTCACTGGTCAGAAAGATGTGAATACATTCACTGTTGTACAACCAATACTTACAGGTTTGGGATGCAAATCCCAGTCTGTCACTGCCATGTCACTCCACAGGCATATCGTGCAACTGTAGCAGCCACACAGGTTCCATGGTACATCAATACGCAGTGAAGATAACATGGCCTATGTAGTCCATGTCATGACCATACATGTGTAGTCTGTCTCCTAAATGCTTTGGAGGGGATATGTATGGCTCCATACAGGGAGGTGTCAGTTCCTACTGTGCACCTCCTGTGTATCCATGACAGGACTAACACATGTCTCACCTGTTCTACACACTGACAACATCAGTGTGCTATGCACAATACATGCTGGTGATACACGTATGTAACACAGCCAGTACACCCCACATGAAAGTGAGTTGGCCTAGTGGCTAATGCACTGTGCTGTATGTCAGAGGGTTCTGGGTTTGAGACTTGGCAAGGGTGCTTAATTTATTCCAAGCCAAATAGTGTAGTGGCTAGAGTTGTAGCTTTACATGAAACAGGCCTCCCCATGTATGTAAAGCACACATCTGCTGTGACACACATCATGTGCAGGTTACACAGCAGAATGCAGAACATGACAATCATAACTGGTGTTGTGCAACTGTTGGTACTGGACACAGGCTATATATAGATGGGTCATCTCCAGCACCACAGTTTGTAGATGTGTTAGTTCCCAAAACCCTGGTGGCACTTATCAAGGGTAGCAGACCTTCTCACATATTAGGGATGCATTAGTATACTGAATGCTGCCATTATCCTTGTTAGCCTGTTATATACATATGAACCTATGGAGCCATGCACATATAGTGCTGTACCTTGCTGAAGACATATTTGTAATGTGCTGACATGCCATCTTGAGCTGCTTTATTTCCACTGTGTATCTATAGCTTATCCCAATAGATTCCTGTAAAAGAAACATAAACAGGCTCATGACACACCTGTCATTATGTAACTATACAGCCAATACAACTTCATACAACATAAGGTACACAAATGTATGTGGCGTACTCATGACAAATGCCAGCATACAGTATCTGTCGGTAACCACTACAAGTGGCATGGGAAACCAACACTACACCACACAAGTACATGTTAACTAATATAGTCACCCTGTACATCAGACACATAGCTTAATTTCCCTGCATCAATGGCAAGGATGACAGGGATGTGGCACAGGTATCATCACTTGCACAGGGTGTTGTGTGGGGTAAGACCTAGGCTGGCCCAAATGGTAGACAGTGTGTGTGTGAGTCAGGAGGGGAGCATGTAAGATGGATCATGGAGAAGTGTCGTGTGTCTCTGTAGGTGACCTACATTTGACAGTGGTGTGTGAGTGTGTGTGTGCACATAGACAAGCTCAGTGCTAGCCCTACACGTGTATATGTTGGACAGCTTGGGAATGCACATGGTAGAGCTGACAGTTCACTGTCTCTGGCCCAGAACATGGGAACTGACTCTGCCAGGAGTTGCACTGGCATCTCCATGCCCAATGTCAGAAGCAGTGCTAGTACCTGATGGTGACTGCTGTCTGCTGGGGCCGTGTCTCCCATGAGGCCACCCAGGACCACAAGCCTATGGTCAGCCATATCATGGTGTGGATAGCACACTTCCCTCTGTAGCTCTGGATGTACTGCCACTATGGGAGCATGAATGTGCATGGCCAAGTGGACTGTCAGCAAATGGAGTTGCTGACCTATGTCCACAGGTCCAACACTCAACTCCAACCACACATTCCAGCACAGACAATGTGCAGTCCAAGGCAGACACCGTACTGTCTCAATTCACTGTCTGTCCACTGCATCAGTGAACTGATCCAGGGTATCCCCAATGTTGTGGAGGCAGTCATGGATGTGCTGCATCCATAACCCTAAGCATATGTCTGGTGTTCCATTCAGAATGTGCTTGTGCCTCCATGGTGGCCCAAAACATACACTGAGGGACCTATTATGTGACACCTGCAAAGGGTGGTGGACGGACAGTAGGCCTCCTACAAGCACCCCTGTCAATCCAACTGTGTGGGTCCTCACCAGCTCTCTGGCTATGGCCAGTGTCTACACTCACTGGATCTATAGTTGCCACACTTTTCTGTTCAATGTCCCCACCCTCTGACTTTCCAGTATCTGTGGCCTCTGGAGACAGGGTATGTGTGAGCATACAGACTGTGTGCAGTGACAATAGGGGCAGAAGAGGGATGTCTCCCTCTGGGACAGATTCAGCCCCCGACACCCCCACCTGTGCCTCACTGTGGCCACCATCATCCTCAGAATCTGAAGAGACACTGACATCAGGTTGTGTAGGAGACAGACACCAACCCCCATGGTCACCTGCAATAAGAAAGAAAAAAGAAGTACATTAATACCTGCACTATTGTGTATGAAAAACCCTCCAAGACTCATAATAATGAACACCCTAACTGGATTAGTGGTCAAACAAATTTCTTCTCTTCTTTCGTCCACAAAAACACTTCCTAAGGAACAGAATACAAATTCAACTCAAAACCTTTATAAAATTACTTGAAGTAAATTAAATAAAACATGACTCATAATATTTACATTTTAATTAATCAGTATGACACTACACTTGAAAAAACAATGCACAAAAACCCAGTACAGCTACCTTAACGAATATATGGAAATACAAATTTCACTGCCTAATGTGTTTACCTTCAACCTGTTGTTTTTTAAAAAGCATTTTAGATTTCTTGACGCATTTAAACCAGGACCCTTATCTGCTTTTACCTGTAACTGCCAAAGTGTATATTTTTGTTGAACTACACTCTTGTGACTACCCCCTCTAAGATCCTTGGGTACCTGTTCCAGAATGGAATTTAAAAACATCCTACACTATTTACACACAAACCTATGTGCACATAGGGCATTATTCTGGCTCTTAACCATACTAGAATATAAATGTTCCTTAACAAAATTAGTGTCATGCTTACCAGGAGAAGGATCATTGCCTTGGGCAATACCTGATGGATCTGTGAAAAGTTGATGGTGGGGTAATGTCAGTACCACTGCATGTTGCAGCACAACAAGGTAATATGTGCATATATTCTCACATTTACAGTAGATGCTGTGTTACTTGTTATATCGGTCACATTCTGAATATGATTGTATAACTGAGGTTAACCCCCCCAAAGAACAAAGACCTGACACCCACATAAAAGTATCTACAGTCTTACATGCTGACTGCTACTGTACTATAATGCTGATCGCAGTAAACATACCTGCATGCTCCTCAGCTGTGGAAACTATGGCACCCACCTTTACAATGTATGATGTGATGGATGCCTGGGAGCTGTTGTGCATGCCTAGGTTTGCCAGGAGTTCCTCAGTGGCTGAGAGTGGTTTTTCCACTGCAGGCATTCCACCAGTGACAGCACGATTCCTGGATACATCTGCTGCTCTTTGTCATGCAGCATTTATCATGTTGGTTTCCCAGTGTTGAACCTGCTCATATGTCCTGCATTGCTGGCCAGTGTCATTCAGATCACAGACAAGGTCTGCCCAGAGTGCAGCCTGCTGCTCCCTGCTTTATCTCCCCTTGGATAGTAGGATGTGCTGATGTTGCCTTAGTCCTTGCAGTATAATTTCATTCACTGCATCCAAGAAGGGTGCATGGCATCTATGGTACATAATTCCTAAATGACAACAAAAGGGGAACACATTACAGGATCACATATATGGATGTATACTATGTACAGATACAGCAAGGCCAAAATGGCTGGCACTGACCACTGCTGCTCACACATGTCATACTCCACAGTGTGCAAACAAACAAAGTGTGTGGATATAACTGAGATAGGAGCAGTAGTCAGGTATTCCCATGTGTGCCATGGCAGCTACTGCGGTATTATCATACACTGAACACTCATGTCTACTGTGGTGTGTCCCCTATGGGCAACCCCTCAATAATATGTCATACAAATAATGCCACATGCATAGCATTGTGCTATTACAATTACTATAGGGGGACAGTCCAATGATACCAGTGTGCCACAATGACAAAAGACAATGCACCCTTGATGTTTTGTACATCCTGTGTAGGTGTAAAATAGAAGGAGATCACTGACATGTCATTATCACAGGTCTAAGACAGGCTTAATGCTGTAATCCCTATTCCCGTTAAATCTGTTCATCCATATGCAACCTGTTGTACACAAAAACAGTTACATACCTGATGGAGTGCAGTACTCCTCTGTTGATATGTGGTGATAGTATAGTTGTCACAAAGGCATGCTCTGTGTGAGGAAAGTCTCATGCAGAATGGCTCCCCATAGCCACCATAGGTGCTTGCCTTTTCAACATGCTTCCCATCAGCAAGTGATTACCTCTAAACCAATCTGTGGTTCTGAAATGCTAACTGCAGCCAACACAGCTGATTTGCACTATCATCAGCCAATGACATGCAACCACTGTAGAATATATAAGGCTTTCATATAGATTAGGGCCCCTTTCTGATATATTGTGCAGGACATTACTGGGGTGAGGAGACTACATCATTGCAGAGGGTAGGTCTGCGACAGACACCTTTACATAGAGATGGGTGTGGTACAGGCTGCAGCTACTGCTGCAGGTAATAGACACAGGCAGAGAGTGTGAACACCTTGGAGGAAACAAGCTGTGGAAGTAACTGTGCGAGCTGTTTCAGCCTTGTTGTAGAGCCAGGCCCAGAGTGAGAGTACACTCTACACTCCAATGAAGGCATGTGTTTAAGATAAGTATGTTAGGTAACAGTATCAATAACAGAGTACTAGGTAACATCTTTGATGTGTGCTTGAGCAAGATGGGGTTTATATCTATCTATCTATCTATCTATCTATCTAGCTATCTGTGTGCATGTATGTATGTGAATATGTCCACCATTTGGTCAACTGCCAGGCCATGTATTACAGTCTGGTAGTAATCTGCAGCATGTATGAGGGCAGTCCTTGTTACAAGCAGGGACTTCAAATGTGTATGTTTGTTGTTCAGCTGTGATAATCTGCACTGTGACTCTGAAAGGATTGTGTAGTGTACTTTGATATTAGTGGCCGTCATTCACAGTACTTGAGTTGACATTCTCTGTGAATGCATATTACTGCATGCTGTGACAATTTATGCACATATACATTTGCTATAGGGATATGTGAGTTCCTACCTGCAGGCCTGTGACTTCCACCAGTTAAAAGCAGTTAATTCATTTGACATGCATTGTGTGGATAAAGAGTGCATGACTTTGCCATTAATTGTTGGCTTCACAATACTCAAAATCCTGTGCTACACACCACTGAATTTGAATCCAGGACTGTGTGTGGCAAAAATGTACTATTTACTAGGCATTTAACAGACTAAGCTACTGGGTCACTGCAGCAGCATGTGTATTTGAGAGATGTATGTGCACACCTACAGGTTGTGACAATCAAGTTCTACATCCATCAGTATGTGCAAGGCTTTATATGGATGTATTTCTGCACCAGGGTCCCAGTTGCACATGTATTTTGCCATTAATGCCTTAGCTGTGTCTTTCTACATGTTGGTGATAAAATTGCACATTTACCTGCTATCAGAGGTCTCACTTACATCTATTATTATGTTTTTGGCTTTGTAGTGGTGTACTATTGCACCAGAGACCCAGGAACACTCCCATTTTCCATTAAGTTTTATTCAAGTTTGTGTGGTGCGGCATGGGGTGCAGCTCCTCTGAAATGTGCTTAATGACTGTAATTGGCAATTACTATTTTTTTAAAGCACCGATTTTAAGCAAGAGTTGTGTGGTGTGACAGGTTAATGCAGTGGCTTGCAGGTGCAATGGTCTTGGGTTTGAAACATAGGACAGGTGTTTATTTTGTAAATGTGTAATAGACTTTTAAGGACACATATAATCATTATAGCTCTATTTAGCTGAGCTTAGTGAAGTTGCATGATACGCCATGCTAAAACATATAAAAAAAGAAATAATGGGGAGATAAGAAAGTGGTGAAATATGGTGCAAGCAGGGGAAAAAATGTAGTGGAAGGCAGGTAGGAATATGCAGGAAGGGTGGAGGGAAGAACTATAGGTATCCATTTCTTGTCCAGCAACAACTGTCACTTTGACAGAATTTGTAAATAGATTTTAACTCTAACCCCCAGAGAGGGGGTGAGGAAACATAACTGCGTTGTCAAGCCAATTGTACCTAATTACATGTGTCAGTAGACATGTGGGTGAAATGGAGAGGTATGTATGGGGCAATATATATTTTTTTTGGGACAGGTGCCCATTTTTATTTTTATTAAGGTGAGCATGGAATGGCGGGGAAAGGACATAGGTACATGTGGGGGAGGTAAGTTGGGTAGGTGAGGATGCATTTGCAGGCAGACAAGACAGACAAGACAGCAGACAGGGGTGGTGTGTGACACATGATGGGGGTAAACATCTTGGATAGGGAAGGTGTTGTGGAAGCCAAGTCCCATGTGCCTCCACAAGGCAGCAGCATGACTCACATCCCATCCCAAGGGGCTGTCAGCATTGTTCCTTCACTGCCCAGAGAGTGGCAGCAGTGGAGGCTGGGCACCAGGGCAAGGCTGCCCCACCAGGTTAACCAGCATGCCCTCAATCAGGCACAGGCAGTGGTCAAACCCATGGTAGACTATCTTGTGTAGCAAGACTGGCAGCTCAGCCTGGCTGAAAACTACCCCTTCGCCACCACTCCCAGATAAGGGCCTGTCCCATGGGGTGGTGCTACCCAATGCCGCAGGTAGTGCAGGGGCAGAAGAAGGGGCACCAGTGGTCTGGGTCCCAGATGTGCTGGGACCTGGTGCCATGGCCAGTTGAGGCAAGGTAGGGGGATCAGCCAAAACTGTCCTACCTTGATGTGCTGTGGTAAATAAGGTATGGCAGTAAGTTACAGTTAGTAATAACCAAACTATTGTTAGTATTAACAGAATGGAGCATCATATTAATTAATCCAAATACATATTCATGTATATTATGTGTAACACCATATGAAATAACGTAACAGTCAGTACAGTAACAGCATGCCCATAAGAATTAAAGCATATGGCCAACGAAACAGTTAGTTTAACAAAATATGTTAATATTGCATCAGAATAACACATAACAATAACCAACCACATTTTCCAAAATATAGTTAGTTTAGTTTAACAAATTATGCTAATATTAAATCATAATAATACATAATAATAAGAAATGAATGAAGATAAGTGTTGGGGAGAGAGAGAAAAACATTCCATTAGTGACATTGTAGATTATATCCCTGAAAACACTAATAATATATACTGTACAGATGTGTAGTGTCAGTTTTTGGTACAGTGACTACAATTCTCCTATAGCTGATGTAGCACATACATACCTCTCAAGTTGTTAGCATGGGTCAATATGGGCCAAGCAACGACAAATGCAGGTACACAACAACACAGAACAGTTTCACAAAATGTGGAGTTATATAACTACCAAAATGTTCTGTAAACAGATTTGGTAATACATTGCATTCCAGGTAGTCTTTCTCTGGTAATCCTTTGACAGATGGATTATGCAGCTTTAATTACAGTACGAGAAGTCGTGACACTTGAGAGGCATATTTGTGTACAGTACATAAACTAGACAGTTGTCATAGCTTAGTTGGCAGGCATGGGAATAGAATCCAAAAGCTGTAACTGTGGGGGACATCTGCAAATAATATAATAATTGACTGCAGCAACTTAGTGCAGACATGCAAGGAATACAGCCCTACTGGAAGAAGACAGATTTAATTATGAGTCAACAATGCTGGTGTACACTTTATTGGTATTGATTTTAAAATTTTGTTAAATCTAAATACAATATCTGCTCATAACATGGGCTACCTCACCCATATACCTTTTGTTCCTGGGGAGAGAAAATGTGAGCATCATGTGACTGATAGTGTGCTGGAAATAACCTTGAACAATACTATGAGTTGAGCAATACAAGTTACAGGACATTTTTTTATATTCTATAACTATTACAGTGTTATAATTGGCTGCAGTGATAGTAGAACACACATACATGGAATACAACCATAATGCATATATTAAAACAGCTTTATTTTAGAATCAACTATGCTGGTGAACACTTTTTGTTGGTGTTGCTTTGAAATATCTGTGAAGTCCACACACAATATTTGCCAGTGGAGTGGGCTACCTCACCCATATACCTTTATTACTTGGAGTAGGAGGAACAGAGATCTCTATGTGACCGATATTGGCCTGGAGACAGCCTCGGAAAGTACTATGAGTTAACCAATACAGTTTGCAGGCCATTCATTTTTCATTCTACAGCTATTACAGTGTTACACTTGACTGCAGAAACCTTACCATAAATAATAGATGCATATAGCTCTACTGTAAGAGTTATGACAACACAATCCTGCTGTACACCATTTTGCATACTGTTATTGGTATTGTTTATTGAACTACAGTTGTTATTGTTTATTTATTGCACTACAGCTCTAATTGCCCATTTATTGCACTACAGTTTTACATGCCCATTTATTGCACTACAGTTTTTCTTGTGTATACTTTATTGCAGTAAATGCTTTACTCTTTCTTGCTTATTGTACTACAGTTAGCATAACTAATCTATACTTACCACACTCACAGCACAACCTGGCCATGGCATAGGACTCGACATTGCGAGCTCTCTCAGATGCAGCTGTTGGGACAGAATCACACCATTATGCATACCAGTTTTGCAGATATTTAGCTTGCATTTTGGAAGACAGTGGAAAACATACCTACAAACTTGTGGGACATTCCCATCTCTTGCTTCTTGGACCCAGGTGTCTAAGGTTCCCATATTTCTCCTTTTCAGGTTGTCATAACAATATGACACTGCTCACCTGTGCAGTGGATACCAGTAGTACTGGTAAGTTCTGTGGCCAACCAGTCCCAGGCCTCCACCTTACACTATGAGCCCTGGAAACTGCCCTGCATCAGCCTGAGTTCATGGTTCTTTACCCTGATCTCAACCATAACCCCTGACTCCTGAATTCCCCACATCTGTACCCGAAAGCACATTCCTTCACCAGCACTGCCTGCCATATCAACAGTCGACTGAGCTCCAATGAATGGTGCAGAATCCCCACCTATTGTGATTAATATAGGCTGTTTCCCACCCTTACACACCATTGAGCTACATTCAAAAAAGTGCTGTGTTGCTTAGCAGCATGCAAACCAGCTAAGCAGAGCTGAGTAGAGCAAAAACTTGCATAACCCTGTTTTAGCAAAGCTTAGCACTGCACAAACATTGGTAGCCATTAGCATGTTTATGCAGTGCTTAGCATGGTTGAGCAAAGCTTAGCAGAAAGCAGCACTGCCATGTTTCACAATTTTTTATTGAATTAAACAAAAATTGTACATTAAATTACATACATGTTTTGCTTGCTATGAACTCGAACCCTGGACCTACTACACATAATGCCATAACTCTACCCATTTAGCTACTTGAATATTATGAAAGTTAGTATAACTTCACATATACTACTAGGCTACCTGTTAGCAGTGCTGAGCACCATGCTGCACCATGCAAACATGCGTAAACAAACCTATGAATAAATAATTAATTTCATCCGGTTTCTATTTTTAGATATCTGACTGGTGTGTGGTGGTGCTGCGGTAGCATTGTCGCCTCACAGTAAGATGCTGTCTGGTTTGATTCTCAGCTAGAGCGTCTTCTGTGTGGAGACATACGTGAATGGGCATACCATCGTTGAAGGTTGTGCATCAGGCTGGTAACTCGGCACGTAAAAATCAACTACCAATCATTAGCGGACCGGAGTTCCGCTGTGATGATCCCTAACCGGGAAAAGCCGAAAGACACAAACAAACTGGTGTTGGCTATGTATGTATAAGTGGTGCACGGTTCTGCTGCGCTCATGATGCACAAATGAAAATTACAAAAGAAAATAAAAATTACAACAAAATGAAAGAAATAATTATGATAATTGATTACATCCGTTTTCTATTTTTAGTTGTGTGGCAGCTGTCTATATGTAAGCACGGCTTGGCATTGCTGCGCTCCGCACTGCACAAACATGCAGAAAAATTTAAAAAAAAAAGAAAATTAAACCATATAACTTTCATATTACAAATTTAACACAATTCACAGCATTTCAACAGTGGCGGGGTACATTACAGGGAACCTCACCCTGTACATAACATCTGACCAGGCATCCACAAACATAGGTAGCCTCTACATATCTCCCTACACGATTCAATATCCCTGTTCCTATGCTCTCCCTCAACAGTGCACCATCATTAATATGCATGGCATGCGTCTGAGGGTAGACCTTGGCCATGTACACATATACATTCTGTGCAGGCTCTACACGGTGCCTACATGGAGTTTATTAAATCCTGGGGCTTGTTTTTATTAAGTGGCTTTACAGAACAGTTTAAAAGAGTTATCCCAGTGTCTAGTGCCACATCTCAGCAATGCAGCAGGATTTAAAAGAAATCCTGTATAGATCCTGTATAGATAGCAGATGATAACAAACCCATACCCTAATGTGCTACATGGGTAAAACATTTGTGTGCAATATGTCATTGTTGTTTACATAAACTCTCTGAATAGCTCACTTTATATGTCTTTCTCTGCACTAGGAAAACTGTGAAGTGTATGTTTATGGTATATACTGATGGTGGGTAAGTTTACATGTGTGCATCTCTTGTTTATTATAGTACTGTTTTTTTCCATATCCTTATATTTCTAGTTAGTCTATTCCTGCTGTTGTATCTGTTGTGTTTCTCATGTAAATAGAGCTTTCAAATTTTTTAATTTATTTACATTTTGTATCTTATTTTTTAATTTAATTTAATTTATTTGTTTAAATTAATTTAATCTATTTTCCTTCTTTTAACTGTCATTCATATGGTATGAGCTTGATCATCAAAATTTTATGTATTGATACTCACTTTTTCCTCTGTGTTGATCTGTATAAAAGTAAAGTTTACTGTGACTTTGACTTTGATTTACTGGTTAGTCTTGGGTAGTGTGGCAGTTTGACAGTTCCCCTCCTCACATATACACTGACAAGCATTCACACATTCATGCATACATACACAGACACATACACATAACCAAACACACATACAGATGCACACACACACACACACACACACACACACACACACACACACACACACACACACACACACACACACACAAAAAAACAAACTAAACTCTCCAGCACTTACCTCTAACATGACTGGGTGAACACGTGCTTTTGGCTGGGATCATTAACTCGGGCAGCCGATGTAACTTAAACAGCTGAGTGCTTATCTAAATAATTCAACTATGTAAATGCTTTATAGTCAGCATTTCTGGGGGTGAGTACATGGCTAATTAGCATCAGCCTCTCCTCCAGAATGCCTCATTAACATTTGCAGTAGACCAGAGTGGCAGCGCACTGTGGAGCTAAATGTTTTTGTGTTGCAGCACCATTGTAGGGCTGTCTATGAATTGAAAATCTAGATGTAAATACATTATGTATGCTTATGTTACTTTCTCCTAGAAGGAAACACTACAACCATTCTGATTCCTTATTTGAGATGTTATTCTCTCAGTAGGATACAAGAATACAGAGGCAGAGACAGACAAACACACAGAAAAGCAGAGAGACAGAGAGAGCAGATCTATTAATATACAACCTTCTTTGTAAGTTTTGATTTATGAATTACTGCTCATTTCTAACTCACAGGCTGCATGCCAGACATACATACTTCCATCAATTTACAATCCTGTGCTGACAGCTTTGTGAAGGTTCTTTCAGTCAGTACCATTTATGCAAAGTAAAATCACTGGAACCACTTTCATTGCAAATGGACTTTACACTTTTTCTAGCTATTGTGTGGTCACAAAGTTGGTTTATATAAGGGTGGGGATAATCCCCATGTGGGAAGTGCAAGGGAAACTTGCCCCTGAAAAAATATCTGCTTAATTCTAGGTTCTCTTAAAGTGATTTCCAGCAGTTTTATTTTGTTTAAATGGTACTCACTGAAATTACCTTCAGTGAGTCAACATCAATCTTTATAAGTGTAGCTAACTCTTCATTACATGGCCTTACTTATCAAATCTAACCAAAATTCATTGGTTTATAGGTTCATAATTGGATGTTGATCAGATAGATTATTTGTAGCCTAGCCTTGATATTACATTTTATCAGTACTCTACAGCATGAAGTAACTACGACCTAAGTTCTTTACTTTTCAATGAGGATTTGAGGTCAAGACTATGGGTGAATTTACAGTGGTCCTTCCATTTGTCCAGGTTGTATTTGAAGAGGGTCAGGGTTTTACATTTAAGAAAAGTATATTCAATGAGAGAGAGAGAGAGAGAGAGAGAGAGAGAGAGAGATTCTTTGAGAGAGATAGCCATCTCCCCAGCAAGTCCTTTTCAGTGGTGAAATTTTAGCTGTTTAAGCAGGTATTTAAGGTGATGTTTTTGTAGGAGGTCAGATAGGACTAGATTTGAGGCTTTATAGCTGAGGCAAAGGATCCCATTCAGAAGTTTGCAAGAAACAGAGAAGAGGAAAATTGCTTTAACATGGTATATGTAGCACACAGAAGGTATGTCCTTGAGCTTCTTTGTGAGTAAACACAGTCTTTTCAGTTGACTCATATATTTATAGGTTCATAGGGAGGTACTAGGCTATTGGCCCTAGGGCCTATATAAGCCTAGCCAAAAAATGTACCCTGGCTTTCGCCACCCAAGAAAATTATTTTCCTGTGCCCCTGTCGAGCAGAGCCACAGAAGTGATCCCTGGGGTGAATTTCCCATTTCCCATCCAAGTTTCAGTTTGGCACAGTAGAAAAGATTGTTCTCAACTCTAGGGGAGGTTCATAGGTTCATAGGCTGGTACTAGGCTATCAGCCCTAGGGCCTATACAAGCCTAGCCATAACAATTCCCTGTCTATTTCTTCCCACACTATTTAGGTGAATGGTAAATAAAATTAGAACATAAAAAACTTTCGTGACAACTTAGGTTAAATGCTAACAACACCCCAGGCTTGAATGACTTTTTGTCTTTTCATCCACTGTTGAAACGTAACACTTTGAAATTGTAATTTAATGATTGTTTATTAGTAAGAGGTTTTAAATATTATTAAGTTATGTCAGGAATTGTTCTTTCTGTTTTAAAATGTAAAGGTTTATGTACAATATGTTAAATGTTATTTTTTTTATATTTTTTATATTTTGTATACTTCATGTGTAACATAGGTAGGTCTCTTTAAGTATTTATTGGATAATTAATGATTTTGGATATGTAGGTTGGTATTCCCCACACTATTTTGAACAATGTTGCCTCTGTATTTGCTTTATCATGTCCTTTTATATTGTTAACTTTGTCACTGTTCATGCTTGGAGCTTTTCTCCCCGGGCCTCTACTGAAAATGGACATATATCCAGCTAGACTAGCCCGGTCAACAAATGTAAAATAAAATAAATAAAATAAATATTTCTTTATATAGAACTGTGAAGGCTAAAGTGAGAGTATTATATTATTCTGATGAAGTCCTAATAATAGGATGAAAGTGCTTAATAAAATATTATTGCTTGATGACATTTGACTGGTGACTACTTGATTCTAATGTTATCTTTTCATTGTTACTAATATGAAGGTTTCTTTTCATGGATGTCAGATTAGTCAGAGGAACCCTGTAAGAAGATTCTGCAGTGTAAAGAGAGAACCATGCTAACAGGGTATTTGTTTCCCATTCTTCAAATTACTTTTTGAATAAAACCCAGACTCTGGCTGAAGTTTTTTTCTTCAAAGTCATTTTATCATTCTTTGATTTTTTTTTTTTTTTTTTTACTACAGGAAGCAGTTTAATAACATCTCAGTGCCTTAAGTGCCAGAGCAATAAATGTAAAAATTAACTGAACAATAGGTGTTGCATAGGCATGTACTTTCGGACCAATTAGAACTATGAAACTCTCACGACTAGTGTTATTGACACGGTAATCCTCAGTAACTTACCAGAAAAAGAAAAGAAGTTGACAAGGGACAAAAATCAGAGATTTTCTTCAAAATCAATGACATATAAAAGGCTGACTATTCTAATTTACTTAAAAAGTTAACAGCACAAGTTTTGCATCAACATACATTTTCTGAACAACAAGGACTATGAAATTCTAATGACTGACTTTACTGACTGACTATAAACCCTGGTGAATTTAATCCTGTGATTTATTAGAAAATGAAGAAGTCAATAAAGGGGTGACAGTGCAGAGGATTTGGGGTCTAAGCTCTTAAAGGACTACTACGGGCAAATGATGAAGAAAACATATATTTTCCACCCCGCCACGATTCACTACACCTCCCAAAGCTGCCCGCAGGAAAACAAGTACTCATTCCCAATCTTTTGTTTCTACTCTTGTCCTCCCTATTTAGACAGGTACATACTGAAGGGGGCATTATATTCCGTTTTGGGACTGACCAGGGAGGATTAGAGAGGATTATAATGTCACTTGAATTAGAAGATACATCCCCAGTAAACAGTATTTGTATATAAAGATTCCTTAGCAACAGTAGCTACACGGTGGTCAAAAGATAGTTCATTGTCAATGAAAGTGACATGTTTGATGGTGCTTGGTGTGCTGTGATCTCTTCCCTGGCTGTCCTTTTAAGGACACAGGAGAAGTAACCTTGAATTTATTAATGTATTTAGTTTTACAGCACTAAAAGCACTTGTTTAATGGGGTGGGGAGCTTCACAGTTAGACTATGTGCTGAACTATAACTGTTTCTCTCTTGAGCAGACATTATAGTGTACCATATTGTGATACTTGGTATGCTGTAAACTCTTTCCTGGCTGTCATTTTAAGGACACAAGTGAAGGAACTTTGATTTTGTTATTTTATTTAGCTATAAAGTACTGAAGGTATGTGCTCTTTAATAGAGGGGTGCGTGTCTTCTTATCTGAGGCTGTGTACTGAATAATAATGTTTCCGCTCTTGAGTGGACTCTCTGGTTTGCTGTTTGGTGATGCTTAATTATTGATTAGTTTAAGTAGTTAGAATTTAATAACAGCTTATTTATTTCCTATATAGATTAACATATACAAATGTAATTAATATTTTATAACATTATCATGGATTCTTTAAATACTTACGTTCTTGAAGATTTGATTAATCAGAAATATTTGGGTAAATGTATAACTTGTGGGGTTTTGCTAATAAGTTCTGATTTTTTAAAACAAAACATCTTTGTTGAATCATCACTTATGACATAGGCAATCATACATTTATATAAATGAAAACAAACCATTTAGCCATATTATCAGTTGCAAGCATTAATATACCACATATAATCTTCTGTACAGTCATTGTCAATCGAACATTACTTAGCACATTCAATTTCTGCCTTCCATTAAAACTCATTCCTCCCACAAAAAATTATATTGCATGCATTGTTCCCACAATCTGATTTTTTCTATGTAATTTGCTCATGCCCTTTTCTAAAGATTCCACTGCCATTTCTTTTATCTCTGTTACTATCTGTAACAAACCAAAACATTGCCCAAGAAAGTAAGCCACTGGAACATGAAGCAAAAATGTAGCACAAGAAGAAAAACGCAACCAGCAGTCCACAGCAGGAGTAAAGTCCAAATGTAATTCTTTTAATAGGAATAAACAACAAAGATAAGCGCTTTCACAATCAGTTTCATCAGATCTCTACTACAACAAAGTTAAAGCATCTTACTTATAGCACAGCTAATTAACTAAATATCCAATCAGATAAGGTGCATTTATAGTTGCTAAGTAACTACTTAAAAACACACAAGAATTATGCTTAAAGCTGTATTCCTAAATATCAAACTTAATAACATGTTATATAAAAAACATCACAAACTATAAAAAAATATACAAAAGACATTTCTTTCTCAGTGGCCTTGCTCTCAGAGCAGGGTGTATCAAAACATTTTCATTTAAACCAGGAGCATAGTGCGTCCCTAGCTTAAAGATCCATTTTAACTCAGCTTGATACGTAACATTAACCAAATCACCCTTCCTAGTATTTTGATATATCACTTCTAATACTAAAAATTTGAAGTTATGTTCCTCACCAAAGGTATTAATATGCTTAGCTATTGCACTGCAGCTCATACCTCTACATGCACAATAGTGATACTCACATATCCTTTCCCTTAGGTATCTGTTTGTCTTGCCGACGTAAAAGCATCGGCAGGATGTACAATGCCCTAGGTAAACCAGATTCTTCGTATTGCAGTCTGCAGGTGGAAAATGTGTGAATACTCTATTATTTTGTGGATATATAAATGCTGGAGATTCGTCCGCATAAATATAATAGGAACAATTATTACATTTTCTAGTCTATTGTTCCATTTTTCCTTCATTCAAATCTAACACCTGTCTAGGATAGCATAGTCTTTGCCATGGGGATTTCTTGTTCCTATATCCTAACTTGGTTTTATCACCTATGAATAGATGGATATCTGCATCAGTGCCTAATATTGGCCAATGCTTATATATAATCTCCCTAATTATCATCTCATCATTGGAAAATATGAAACTAAAAAATGGAGTATGTTCTCTATCTTTATTATTTAGAGAGTGAACCATGTTGGGTGAAGAAAAATAGGGCTTGCCTGGTGTTTGTCAGCAATATCTAATCATTTGTTGTGCTCTATCTATCTTGTAGTCATGGTAATCCCTAGACGAAAAGTCTATTCGCATTTGCTCTAAACATATTTTAAAATCCTCATTCTTATTATGCAATTGACTAGTCCTCAAATTCTGTCCTTTCAATACATTTTGGAAGGCATGACGTGGATGCATGCTAGTGCGGTGTAAGTATGTAGGCCAATAGAATTCCTTTCTATATAGCTTTGTATTATACTATTATCATCACCTTTAACTAATAGAATATCTAAAAATGCAATACTAGCACTGGAGCGTTTATACAAAAATCTCAGAAAATCAGTACTTGCATTTAATACGTAGATGAACTGGTGTAATTGTAGCAAATCTCCTGTCCATAATAGGAACAGATCATCAACAAAACATCAATAAAAAGGTAAATAGAGCTTATAATAAGCAGAAGTGAACATCACATTCTTCTTCCAGGCTACCATGACCAAATTGGCATAGCTATTGGCACAGGGAGTGCCCATAGCTACGCCAGAGGCTGTAAATAGTAGCTGTTGTTAAAAGTAAACACACTGTGTTCTAATACTATCTCCAGTAACAGACATACAAATATATTTGTCTAGTATCATATTACCTTTACTCATAATAACTTGTTTCACCATCTGTATCTCCTCAAAGTTCGGTATGCTGGTAGAGAGGGTTGCTACATCTAGGGTGGCAAAAAAATCCTAAATTTATCAGTGTTCTCATCAACATCAATCAGACAGGATGTTGTTTGACTACAGAAAATTTGGAGGAAAATATTTCTTATTTTTTAGCTGTTAGTATTTCATATAACCCTCGATCTGATGATATCAGTAATTGTATTACTGTGTAGAATGAATGATGGTGAGAGATCTCACATATAGGAAAGATTAAAAGAAAAGCTTTAAGAGTGGTTATTAATGAAGAAAAAAATAATAATAAACACAGTAAAGAGTCTGGTTTTATTTATGTAACAGATGGTGGAAAAGGATGTTATTCTGAACTACTGGTAATTGGGGTCTCACATGTAAAATGTATTACTAGTCAAATAACATCATTGAATAAAGAGAATATTGCAGTTTCCTTTTATCAGGGTTAAAGTTAATTGATTATTTAGATTTGTTATCAAGGTTAACTAGCATTAAACTGACCTATACTAAATTTATTTTGTAGGGAGGTACTAATGATTTAAGGTATACACTGTTAAATGAGAAGAAAAGATGCAATTATTGATAAGACTGAGTATTCTGAAACTTTAAATCTAGAGCTTTCATTATATGAAATCATTCCTAGCTTGTGTTGGTGAGATTACCAGTGGTCAAAGGTAAAAATATTTAATAATTGGTTTTGTCTGCAATATTAAATTAATAAAATTTGGGGAAAACTATACCTATGATTTAAAAAGGTTTTCAAATGATGGGGATCAACGTAGTTATTGTGGATCTAAGGTTCTGTTTGGCTTGTTTAGAAATTATTTTGAAAAGTTTTAGGGCCTCACATGAGTGGATCCATTTGTGCACTGGGAAAAGGAAATTGAATAGATCTTTAAAATGTTTCTATTGTAATGCCCAAAGCTTTGGGAACAAAGGAAGTGAGGTAAAATTTGTTGAACTTTCTGAGGGATATGAGTTTATTGCTGCTGCTGCTGAGACATGGAATTCATCTGACTTACAAATATCAGGGTATAAAAAATTTGAATGTTCATGAATAAGCAGGAAAAGTGGAGGCATAACTTTACGGGTTAGATATTCAACTTCTTTTAAACTTGTAAAGACTATTTCTGAGTTAGAATATGTAATAGTCCAAGCTTATGGAATATTGTTGCATGATCCTATAATACTGATGCTTTTATATCATATAACTGCAATGGATTTATATCCATTATAACTATTTGTATTTAATATGAATTTGGATTACATAAATCTGATACTGACAGCCAACTTTAATTGTCCTATTATTGATTAGAAAGTAAATGAAGGAGGAAATAATTGTGAAAGAGAATTTATTTATATTTTTGAGTATCATAATATTACAAAACTGATTTTGAAACCAGTTTAAGGTAGTAACATTCTAGACTTGTTAGGTACAGATAATCTGATTTTAATTGAAAATATCCAGATTTCTCCTCATCTAGGATTATCTAATTATTTGTCCTTCTGATATGAAATAGTTGCTAAGGGTAAATTGAGAATATGGGTAAAATGTTATAATTCCGGTCTAAATTATTACTATTGGTTAAAGAATAAGTTGATATTTTTGGATTGGGTAGAGATGGCTGAGTCAGTTAGTGGGATTATGATAATAAAGCATCTCTATTGTATAACAGTGTAGTTGGGACAACTTGCTGTAGAAGAGCAAATTCTAAAAAACACATTGCCAGTATGTTAGAATTATAATTTAAACAGATTATATAATAGGAGAAAGAGGGTTTTTTTGTGTGTAAATTTCCAAATAAGTTTAATAAAAACAAGTTGATGTTGAGAAGCAAGGAATTATCACTAGCTATAAGAAATGAAAAAATGTGCTGGCAAACAGTCACCCAAACACAATTTTTTTATAAATATATATTAGTTTTCTTCAGGAATGAAACAAATTGTAATAATTCTATTTTTGTGGGTGAGTCAATGATTAGTAATTATGAGTTGATAGCTCATAAAATTGATGAATATTTTACTGATTTTTGGAACTAATACAAGTGATTGTTATTCTCAAGTCACTAAAAAAGACTTGATTGTTGAGAAAATGTTAAGAACCTTAAATCAAATTAAATCTGATATACTGAGTCTACCAGATTGTATTCCTGGAATTTTATTTGTTAATGTAAACGATTATTCTGTGAGTATATTAAGCAGGACATTTAAATCTCTGATCTTTAATAGATACATATCAAGATCTTGAAGGAAACATTAGTTACTCCAGTTTTTAAATCTGCAGATAAGATGTCAGTACAAAATTACTGTCCAGTAAGTCTAATACCAATATTATGCAAATTATTTGCGGTGTATTAACTAAATCATACTTAAAGAAAATAATCTTGCATTGCTTGGCATTTTTCAACATGTTTTTTGAAAGGCTATTCTGCACTCACTAATTTGTCAAGCTTTTATGACTATATCTCTATGGCTATGGAGATTAAGTACAGGTGCAATGTATTTGGATTTAACCAAAATTTTTGACTTGCTATCATTCCATACTATTTATATTGCATTGGAACAATATAAGGTTAATCAATATGTATTTAGGTGGATTAACCATTGGCTCAGAGGTAGAACCCAAAGAGTAGTGATTCAGTTAGATCCAGCACAAGTGAGATCAGGTGTTCCTCAGGGATCTGTGCTTGGGTGTTTGTTGTTTAATATTATGCTGATGATTGTAAAATGACTTTTTTTACTAATAATTAAGATAATTTCACTATTATTAATATGTATTTTCTATGCTTAGGGAGTCAGCTAGTATATTTGGTCTCTCATTTAGTGACAAAAAGTATAATGTCTTGTATTTTGGTAAACAAAACTTAAGGAGGTCTGTTACATTGTCTACGTTTGATTTACTTGAAGTTAGTGAATGTAATGATCGTGGTATACTGACTGATTCCTCTTTTCTAATGAAAACTACATGAGAGCCAATAAGGCTTTCAGATAGATGGGTTTGATACTCAAAGTCTTTACAATGAGACAGCTTATGATCTTAGCTAGTTTGTTTAAGGTATATAACAAACCAATTTTGGAATACGATATAGTGTACTTTAAGTGTAATAATCAATGGCTTAATTACATATAAACAGTATAACATACATTTACAAAAATATCTGATATTAAGCAGTTATGCTATAAGGGTAGATCTGTTTCAGTGGGTCTTTATACCCTCTATTATAGATATATCAGGAATTGACATTTATTTGCCAGTAAAGTGCTTAATAACTCTTTTCTTCAACCTTTATTGGTTATGGAAGTATATAATAATCCAAAGACATATAAACATCATTTAAAATTCTGTTTAGAGTTATGTAAGAAAAAGAATAGAACTTGTTATTTAACACTTAGGATTGTACCATTATGGAATACAATACCCGAGTATACCAGGGGTGTGAATAGTCTGGTAAAATTTATGAAGTCTTTGTATGACTTTGCTGGGGCTAAGATATTTGACTCAAGAGTTACTGAAATAGTGTTCCTTAAAAGCCAAAAGACTTTAATATTTTCTCTAACTTATGAAGTTATGTCCAGTTCCCTAATAATTGTGCCAGTTTTCCTAGAAGTATCATCTTTGTGGTAGGTGCATGGGTGTCCATGTTTGCCAAAGGACACTACATTTCTTGACATTTAGCTTAAGGCTATGGCCCTGGCCTTGGAACTATTTATTTGCATACATTAGACCATTCTGGAGAATCTGGGAGTCAGATACAGAGTTTATGATAACTGTGAGTTTGTAGTCATTTGCAAACATAGGTCATCTAGAGCTTCTTATCATTAGCCTTGACATTAGAGAAGTAAATACCAACAGGAACAGTGCCTACTGTTTCAAAATCAAATAACTTGTAATCTGTGGGGGTGGTCCAGTGGTATAGTGGTTAACACTGTCACCTCACAGCAAGAGGTTCTCCTGTTCGATTCTCACCTGGGATGCCTTCTGTGCTGAGTCTGTACATCCTCTGTGCATTTGCATGGGTTTCCTCCCACATTCCAAAGACATGCAGTAGGTGGATTGGACAATCTAAACTGGCCCTAGGTATAAATGTGTGCATGTGAATATGTGTAATGCACCCTCCATGGTGGGTTGGGCCTTGGGCTAGCAACCTGAGCCAGTAAAACCCATAATTGCTACAAAAACAATGAGTGCTGAAAGCTGCTCATTGCCCAATGTACCACATGGTGTGTAAATAGAAAAGAGAGAGAGAGAGAGAGAGAGAGAGAGAGAGATCATTTATGGAGCATTATCTTTTTGCTACATTAACATTATTACTGTATATAAATATTGCAAACAGTTTGGTTTGCCAGTTTATATTCAGGCTGTTTTAATTTATATTCTTTATTTACTTTGGCAGAAACTGGCCTATTTTAGATCAGTCTGCAATCTCTTTTGTAGTAGATTATTTTGCACAGTGTTAGAAATTGGTCTTCTAGATTCTTAGATGAGCTAGTATGAGCATTGAAACAAATGAAGTCAAGCACATATATTTAAGTCAGACAAATCTATTTACATTTTCCTTAATAATCGACTGCAACTTTATCAGCATGGTAAAGAATCAGACAGTACTCAACAGAATTTTTTTTCAGGGAAAACGTTGGACAATAAGAAAGGCAATTAAGCTTCAGGGTCATATGGCATGTATGTCAGAGATGATAGAATTTAAATCCAGGTCTCCTGATTTGCAGATCTACATCATAACCACTATTTTACACTGACTGCAAGAAAATACAAATATTTATATCACAATATTTTGTGCTGTTTGGTAACCTATTTTCGTTGTAAAAATTGTTATAGTACTGACAAAACTTCTTCAATTTGTATTTTTCCTTAGTGATCAGCATATTTTTATAGTGAGTACCACAAATGAATGGACAAAATCCCTGACATTTATGTCTAAATCAGAAAAGTAAAAGCATATGTTTAGGTGCAGTCTTGCTTTCCCCCCCATTTTCCACTTTTGTTTACATATCACACCTACCCATGCTATTCAGCATTTCCTGCTGTGTTCCAGATCAGCTCCAATTAACAGTTTAAATTTAGGCAAGTGGGAATTTACTTCATGAGCTTCTTAAAGATAAGCAATATACCACATGGTCGAGGACCATTATTAAGTCTGAATGAAAAATGCAGTGTTTGTCAAAGCTGCTATTGTGTATTCATTACGCTTTGTTTATTTTTTTACTGTTTTCTTAATTTCATGCAATTGCTTTAATTAAGGCTTTTCAGAATATTCTATAGTTTAACTGTTTTAACTGAAAGGGGATTTCCTGGTTAAGCAATTACACAAGTACATGCAAAACATGAAACTATGAGTACATGTTTTTATACCTCTTGTCTTACTGTGTTGAACAGCACATAGAATGATGGTAAAGTAAATCAAGGTGGTATGCAAGGCATGACAAGTGGTTATTATATAGTGGATGATCTGAGTTTGTTTCTTGGCACCTCCAACATTGCATTGTGATTTAGTTAAGTTATCCAATTATTTTCGAGCTTCCATTCCAAAAATAAGTGTTTAGGCCTAAATGACTTCAGCAGTTTAACAAAAATGTTAAGATATAAAAATAAAATAGTGCTGAATCCATCCATAAAAAAATGCACATAAGCACATAACATTTGATTGCTATATGGCCCAGACGTCTCTGTATGAATTAAATAATGAGTGATGTTTATATTATATATATTTGTCCCATAAGATCCATTTTGACCTTAAAGGTAATTGACATTTGAACAAAAAGAGAATGAGAGTCCTAATAATTTCAGGTGATAAGAAATACTAAATGCAGGATTTTTTATTTTTACTAAAAAAAAAGGATTATGGACATGTAAATCTAGCAGTTGCTAAATTGCTTCTACTATTAAAGACTACAAAAAAGCTTATTGACTGTTTACTTAGGTTCCTTCTCTCTTTCTTTGCAACTCCACAGGACTTCAAGGCAAACAATGAAATGTACTTAAGTGATTTCCCAGTAATTGTGCCCTTGTTTTCTTCTGTGTTATAAATATATGCTGGATTTCCCAAGGTGCATATAGCAGCCTTGCTTTTTAGCAAATAATTATACTTGTCTTTAGATGATTCAAGACTGAAACCATGGAAACAAAATTATGCATAATTTGAACCCTCTGATTGCAAGCAGCAACACCACCATAGGAAGTCTTTGTACTATCCAAGCCTAAGGCATAGAATATTTAGCCTCTATAGATCTTACCCAAATACTTAGTGCATTGCCCTAATTACAACAAGGAATTAGGTACCCTAAGGCAATTCACATTGAAGAACAGCTAAGAACATCTATAAGATATGTTATATACATGGTTCACTTAAATAGGTTTTCTGAGTCAATTAACATCATCGCGATCATAATTCAGAAAATAAATACTTTTCAAGTTTTCAAACTAACTCAGAATGAATGGTTTAATGAACCTACTCCAGCTAGTGAATTAACCTGCATTGTTTATTCTTTATGTATGATCAAATGTTCAACAAAGACAAGTTTAAAAAGGCAAGCACACACCATATCAATACAAAATGTTACCATTATTATTGTAGCCTTCTAGTACACTAAACAGGATAAGCATTTGTTGCAACATGTATCAATGGAAATTATCCACTGCATAAGTGAATGTCATGTTAAAACGGAGGAAATATACAGATAGATAAGATTGCAAAGCCAATTAATGTACAATTAATCATGAATAAATGTAAGACTATATACAAACAAAAAATTCTGCCCTGGGTTAAAAATTCTCAAATACATACTGACACTATAGCATTCATACAGCAAAATATTTCTAAAGATATCTAATGTAAAGTTGAAGCATTTCATCTCATTTTACCTTAACCGAAACAGCTAATCTGTGCTATCTCACTGTCAGCTGCATATATAAGCATTCAGTCTGCTGTGTTAAGAGAATATATTATATTTCTTTCCTGAAAAATCCTTCATGACACTGAAAAAACATGGACAGACACAGGTTTGAAGTCTGTAAGACTTTCTTTAGTTGGTAAGAAAACAAAATACAGAATTTGTTGTCAGCACTAAGAAACACAGAACATGAGACTCTGATGGCCAGTAAAGACTACTCAATCAGTTAATTAAAGGTTGATCAGCTATAGCTCATCTGATCGTGGTTGATTTGTTTTGCTGTCAGTATCCTTATCTCACAGCTTTTTGTGTAAACTTCTCTTGGATTTTGAATGTGTAGGTACATTGTTATGAACTTTCTTTTCACTTGCATAGCTGCATTTCATTGATGTTAAACTGCAATACGTGTGATATACCTATAACTTTTCATAGTGCCTTTTCCTCCACTGTCTCTCTCCCACCTTTTACATCAGCTCCTTTATAAATCTATGGGTCATATGTGGAAAGGTGTATTTTCTCATCCCTCCCCCCTTTATGTACTTATGCATAAACTGAAGAAGACTGGACCCAGAATGTCACCATGTTGCATTTTCCAACTAGCTCACAACACTTGATACCCTTTGAGCCTTGTTGTCCAACCTAGGCATCAACCCTTAGCTCATTCCAAGTTAGCACGTTTTGTTGACTGCTGGACAGCTGTCTGACATATGACCATCCAGACTAATAGCAGCTGACTGCAGCATCCCTGGTTTCATTCATTTTAATGTCCTGGAATGAAGCTGTGTTAGTGAACCATGCTAGAACAGGCACAGATAATAATATTTAAGATGATATGCATTATTCCATCTTAAGTACTATAAAGACTGACAGGATGGCATTCACCTGTAACAAATACGGTGCAACCAATTCCTATCTGAAATAATATCATAAGTGACTTTAGCTTTATTTTTGCAGACTGATGCAACATTGTACAACTGCAAAACAGAACAAAATGCTGAAATGATAAGCTGTTGAGGGCAAGTTTGTGTTTTACAGACTCATTCATTAACCCACTACTCTTAGGGATAATGCTTTTACTTTTTGATGCTATTATGTAATTAGTGCAAACTGTAAAACTGATGATCGCTAGATATATATATATATATATATATATATATATATATATATATATATATACAGCTTACATGTATTTTATCTTATAAAATGCTGTTTAATATCAATAAACTAATTTGACACAATGCTTGGGATTTAAACACAGTTTACATAAATGGAGGCGGACTATAGTAATAAATCCTAACTAACTTCAATAAATGAAGTGGGAGAGGCATGCACAGACCAGCAAGTGATTTAGTTATTTTTAGGATCATAGGATCATAGGAGATTACTAGGCTAATGACCCTAGGGCCCTTTCAAGCCTAATCAAGTTTTACCCTTATTTCCATGATAAGCACCTATTGCCCCTGTCCTAGATGACACAGCTGGAACCCACAGGATGAATTTATGGTTACCCATCCAATCGAGCAGATTGCATTTGAAGAGGACCAATGAGATGCTCTGCTTGACATGAAGCAGGTGTCTGCTCCAAAGGTGAAGTAACCTATGGGAGACAAATCTGTACCTCCAGCAGGTTCTATTAATGCACATATCAGGTTAAGGCCTTTAGAGTGAATGACCCTTGTACCATTTGACTTACGGATATGCAGTATTTCCAATAAAGTAGGGTCAAGGACTGCCTTATATGCAAGGCAGAGATTGCATCTTAGTAGTTTGTATGAAACAGAATAAAGTGACAGTGATTTCAGACACTCCTCATAGGACAGATGCTGAAGACTGCAAATTTTCTTTGTGAGGAACTTTTGTGGTCTCTCCAATTGCTGCAGATGCTTGGAAAAGTACATACCAAAAAGGGCATTTTACTCAATTATTGGCCCAATGAGGGAAGAGTACAGGGATGTTATAACTTTTTTTCTGGAGGCAATGGCATTACTTATGAGATAAGCAATGTAGAATGCCCTTTTTACCACCGTGGAGACATGGTGATCAAAGGTAAGGTTGCTGTTAATCTGTGCGGTTTCTCACTACTGAGTGCATACGTAGGGTGCTGTTATTGATGTGATAGCAGGAATATTGCTCTTACCGACAGGAATGATGACACACTTTTTTGCATTGAGTTTAAGTCCATGACTTTGGCACCGATCATTTGTTTTTGTAATACCCTCTTGTAGGATGTTGCTATCATTTGGAGATTCTATGATGGATGTTTTTTCAAAGACATTTATTTATTTATTCATTCATATTTGTTTACCTGGAGGGGCTGTCATGGTGGTGCAGCAGTTAGCGTTGTTGCTTCACAGCCCTTCTGTGTTGAGTCTGCATGTCCGCCTTGCAGTTGTGTATGTTTCCTCTGGGTGCGACAGTTTCCTTCCACACTATAAATTGGCCGTAGGTACAAGTATGTGTGTGTGTGTGTGTGTGTGTGTGTGTGTGTGTGTGTGTGTGTGTGTGTGTGTGTGTGTGTGTGTGTGTGTGTGTGTGTGTGTGTGTGTATGAGGCAGTGGCATGGATGAACTACTGTGGCAGGGTTAGCCACCAGGTGTTGCAAACCTTGGCTTGAGATGATTGTCACAACTGAAGTGACACCCTGACCCTATGTGCAAAATGGGAAAAGGAGTTTAGGATAGATGGATGGATTTGTTTACCTTGGTAGTGCACTGATATTAATGAACCATTTGCAGGCACAGCCCAGGTGAAAAAGATCACATACGAAATGAACAAAACATATTACAGATGCAACGATATGCTAAAAAAACAAATATATATGCATTTACAGATGCAAGAATATGCTACAATATTTAGTTCAAGAAGCAGTTAACAATATCAAAACATGGATGGAAAATGAAATTATGCTTAGCAGGGCTTTATGGAGAAGATGTAGCCAAATGTCTGAGATGGCTTATGCTATATGGCTAGCAACATATCTTTATATATAGAGGTTAAACAGAGGTATGAAGAGTGTAGAAGAGGCAAGTGAGAATAGCTGCAAAGTATACCATGGGTAGAAGACAAAGAAAAGGTGCAAGAGGCATGCCGAGGGAATAGAAGAAGTGTGAAAGAGACACAAAGAGAATAGTGAAGTAGGATGAATGAGAGACAGTAATTAAAGAGGATGAGAAGATGAGATAAGGAAAGATGAAAAAGGGATAAAGGAGTATGTGTAAGAGATGCAGGGTTCATGTAACATGACCTGAGTGCAGCTGCAGTTTGCCGAGGTGAAGAGGTGTTCCTTGAGCTGTTGTTTAAAGTCAGAGTACTTTGACATCATTTGTTCATTCATTCACTTATTGCCTACTTATTCCAATTCAGTATGTTGGAGATGGAGCCTTTCTTTTTGCTTAGTGGTGAAAGGCAGAGAAACTAATCCTGGATGGAGCTCAAATCCCTCAAAGAACAAGCACATAGGTACATTTCCACATAACACGCACGCCTGTTGTTAAATTAGAAAACCATCAATTCGCCTATGGTACACATTTGAGATGTGCAGGAAAACATCCAGCAAAATTACGTGTTGACACTGGAAGGGCATGCAGACTCCATATAAATAGCACCACAGCTGAGAACATAACTAAAGAACTAATCTTTGTGAGGCAGCGACTCTAATCACTGCACTGTTTAGCCACATTTAAAGGAAATAGTTCAGTATAATTATTTCTCTTTTCAATGTGATATCATGTCTTGCTGAAATCCCAGGAAGAAATGTGAACTAGAAATAGCTTCTGGCAGGTACACAGACAGCTTGTAAGCTGATGCTACAAAAAGATAATAGGGTCATGATTTCTGACAAAACTACCATTGCAGATAATATTGTAATGCCATTTCATGTGAATTTCTCAGAATGTAGAGATTCTAGGAACATAATTGTGTGCTTTACCTTTATAAATTCTTAGTGCCTGACGTACTCAAATGGAATAACAGTTTTTTTTAGTTACAAAAAATGCGAGCTTGAAAACTGAAGTAAGAGTACGTGTTTGAAAATGACTCACAAAAAGGGGATGCAGGAGATAAATAGTGTGGTTTAAAATTAAACAGGAGTCATAATTATCAGCAAGTGGTTTGGGATGATCAATATAAGAAATATCTAATGACAAATCTTTATAACTGAGTGTGTAAATTAACATTTTGTCTTTTCGGCTTAGTGTGTCTAGGGACTGTAGAGCATTTGTTATAAGGTATGCCTCATTTTTCCATTTGCTAAGATGATATCCAATTTACTGGGACAGCAGAAGAGGGACATCTGCAAAACTTAAAGGAAATGTTAAAAAGATTGGAGGATGATGCTTATTTATCTTTATTTGTTTGTTGTCCTTTTTATTTGAAAGTACAGCACTGCAGAAGTTCTACATTAGGGTATATAGATTAAGAAAGACATTCTGTAAAAAGTAATCCTGTAACTGTTTTTCTCAAAGTATAAAAGAGTGGAATAAATTTTCTGAAAACATTAAGGCTGTTCCAGATATAAAGAATTTTAAAACTAGATTGAACATCTTTTTTGGTGAATGTTGTTCTAAGGAATAATGGCAGGCAATATAAACCAACTAAATTGGTCATTGTCCTTAGACTTGTTTATCTATTGTTTACTGGAGTAGAGCTCTGACCACAATTGACCACTTTTAGGATTAGCCTAAGAGGATACAGACATAACAGAATCTTGAAATGTTCATGGAGATGCAGTAAACCAACAAACATGTATTGCTGTATAAAAAGTTTAGTACTTTCAACACTAACACAGGAACATCTGAAAAATAAATTCTAAAAAAATACAAAATCATTTTAAGTAACCTTTAACAGAAACATCTTCAGATGTCACATATGACATCACATCCTATCAATCTTTAAAGTAATGCTGTACCTGATGGGACTGGACAGGATGACTTTGCCTCGGTTCCTTTAGAATATCCACTTCTGTGATGCTCGGAGTACATCAAGAACAGGAACAGATTCCATAAAAATAACAATGCTTGGCAGAACCACAACTCATGGCACAAACATTGACTTCTCCACAGGTTATTTTTATGAATGATGGCCCTGGTTTTAGTTTTGGACATTGTGGGTGATAAACCCTGATCTTTTTAGTGAAGTAACTCCTAAAATTATTTTGAATAGCTTCAGAGACTTTAAGATTTATAACTTTAATGATATTGATACTGCTTAACAACATGCTGATTTACTGGATAAAGGGTTCATGCTTCTTCCAACTTCGAGATATGAAATGTATTGTTGAATGGAAAAAGTTAAGAAAAATTTAAGATATTGGAAAAAATATGAAAGGTATTAACTGATATGAAATTGTTTACAAGGAAATTGAATATAAAAGTTTTCCTTAAACACACATATGGTCAATTACAAAGTAGTCAATACAAAAAACCTAGTACATTTAATTCCACATTATACCCTTTGATACAAACTTTCAAAAAAAACTTGTAATCTAGACTTTAGGCACATGTTAACCCATACTGTTTGACAATAATTGGTGTAATGTGAGTAAGCAAGATTGGGAGTTATTTTTGGATATAGGCCAGAACCACCAATTGAGGTTTATGAAAATGGATAAAAGAAGGGAGCTCGTCCTCAAGAATCAAAGTGACTATAGTAATAGGATGTGATGTTTACTTTTGGATGAAGCGTATGAGGAAATTTCTAGAAATGAAATTAAGATTGCTAATTAAAAAATGGTGTTCAGTTACTTGCTCTTTTTAACCAGGGGCAGATCAATGAAAAAACATATAAATATATGACTATTGATAAGCCTTTTATATCGGTTAACCTTGGAATACTCCAAATCCATATAGATTTATCTAACCCCCCCATGCAACTGATAGTAGATGTTCTTCGATCAAAAACACATCCAATAGCTAAATATCTAGATCTTAAACTCAAACATCTTAGTAAGGAAATCCCTTTTAATTAAAATGATTCTTTGGATTTTTTGGTAAATCTTGGCTCTGTTGAGTTTTACCCAGACTCAGTTTTTCTTACTATAGACGTTAAGGATCTATTTACAGTGATACTACAAGAATTAGGATTCAAATGTTTTTTTTTTAATTATTTGAATGACACTGGTAATTTTAGTGGAAATGAAACTAATATGTTGGTAGATCTTATGGATATTGTATTAGTTAATAATTTTATATTTTTGAAGGTCTGTGTTATCGACAGAGGAGCAGGGTTGCATTAGGTGATGTTTATGCCCCTTTGTTTGCTAATCTGGTCATGAACCAATGGGAGAAGAAATACCCTTTAGATAGTTCCTTCAGTAAATCCTGTTTTTTTGTATTCATTTCTTCTATGATATTTTTATTTTCTGGATAGTTGAAATGTTTAAGATAGAGGCATTTGTTAAATATTAATTTGACCACTACATTTTTGAAATTTGCATATTCTGTAATCCACAGCATATTAATTATTGAGGAAAATAAATCTGTAGCAAATATTTATATATATATATATATATATATATATATATATATATATATATATATATGGTTCCCCTTCATAATGTCACCGCCCACTTTGTCGAGTCTGAAAATGGTGTGGCCAAAACGTCATAACTGCAGAAGCACAAACTCACGGAACATCGTCTTTCTTCTCCGGGAAAGTAACCAATTTGCCACCATAGTGAACTTTGCCCTTTCTCCACAATAGTGCAATCTCAAAGTTGCTATATTTAAGTGGGGGGAGAGGTGTTTTTTTTTCATTGGTGGCCAAGTGGTTACTTTCCCAGAAAAGAAAGATGATTTTCCAGGAGTTCGTGCTTCTGCAGTTATGACATTTTGCTCACACCATTTTCAGACTCGATGAAGTGGGCTATGACGTTATGAAGATAAACCATACATACATACATATATTTGTTACATTTCTGAAGTTGTCACCTGATATATCAGTAAAAGACTACAGTTAAGGGCCAATTAGTTAGACTAGCAAGAATGGTCTTGGATTTTGATACATTTTTGGGAGACTATGACATGTTAATTGAGATGTTTGTAAGGAGAGGGTACCTTCATAGTTTCTTGGACCCAATAAGGGATGAAGTTGATTATAAAAGTAAAAGTGGGATCAAGGAAAATTAAGTAAAGTTATTAAAGAGGAGAATGATGTGAATATTGACTTTTACAAGTTATTCATCACACTTTATAGCTTGGATTGATAGGCTATTAGACAAATATTAGGTAAAAACTTGGAGCCTTTTTTAGCCAACCAGAAAATGAGGTACCTTCTCAGTACATCCCCTAGGATTATTTTTAGAAGTAAACATTTAAAACATTTTTTGATAATATATATAAAGTGATGAAGTGGAGTAAAAATGATCTCACTAATAAAAATCAGGTACTTTTAAATATGGCTATTGTAAGCAGTACTCTTATGTTTTAAATAAAGAGTTTATTTTCATTGGAAAACAACTGATATAGCCTAAAGGGCATTTTAATTTTTTTTATCAAATGGTGTCATTTATGTGGCCCTTTGCCAGCATTGCCCAATGTTTTATATTGGGAAGACCTAGTGTAGGTTCAAAGACAGGATATATGAGCACATGTATGACATCAAGAAAGCAAACAGTAATAATGTATTATACAGACATATTTCCATCAGCAATTTTCATAAATTTTTGTTTTTTTACCCTTGAACAGTTGCCCGAAGATATAAGTGGTGGACCATGATATGAGATTATTGAGGAGAGAGAACATTGATGGCAAGTGTTTTTAAATGCTTCAAACTTTACTGGATTAAAATATATAATATCCATTAATAGTATTTTGATGTTGAGGACTTATGAATTATAATTAACAAGATGAATTTTTATTATATTTATTATTATTATTATTATTATTATTAACTAAATTTGTCAGCACTGCACTTTGATGCATTTTTGCATTTTTAAGACCACTTTGCAGAATGTTTTGTTGGCAACATACATTGTTACTTTGAAGATTGACAGGATTGATGTTTGAGTCAAAGGTTGCTTCAAATGGTTTTATATATTTTTTTAAATTTGTCTGAAGAAGGTCTCATGTTAGGGGACAAATGTGCAAAACTTTTTATACAGCAATAAAGGTTTGTAGGTATTCTGCATCTCTCTCTGAGTGTTTCAAGATTCTCTTGGTTTGATTTTTGCTCAGCCAAGGTTTTGTAGTTTCTGGTGATAATACAGACATAACTTTTAAATATATAACTAGATATAGTTTCAAAAATGAAAAAGTGTGCTTTGTTTTAAACAGAAGTATAATACTTTGAATGTGTGGGAAATAGGAGTTATATCCTGAAAATATGAAAGTAAAAATACTGTGGAGGCTTTATCTCTTGCAAATCATAATGAGTTAAATGCATATTTGGATTTATAAATTATTATTATAAAAGCTTCTTACCAACTCCTTCACCCTTTTATGCCATCTTTCATTATGTTTCACAAAGATATACAGTAAACATGGATAAACAGCATATCAAAAGCCGAAAAGTTTGCTCAAATTTGCATGTGCATTTCTCCATTAATCAGCTGAAACAAACATGATACTTTCCCTCAAGTTATCACCACATGGAATAGGAGCTGTGCTTTCAAGCAGAATGTCTGATGCTAGTGAGAAACTAATTGTTTAATTTCGCATATGCTGACATCTCTTGAGAAAAAGTATTCACAACTACAAAAAGAATGACTAGCCATGCTTTCTAGAATCCACTGTCCATACCGTTTAGTGAGGGATGCCTGTTCCACATATGAGTTGACAGAGCATATTGGTGGGCAGTTCAGTTGACAACACATGAACATTACATTATCCGCAAACCAGGCAAATGTTATGGTGGTGCTGATCCATAAGTAGGTCACCAGAAGAAAAGGCCTACAAACTTGGGTGTAGATCATCAAATATTGATATTACACATCATGGACAAAGTACAAGCACATACTGAACAAATAAAACACTGGATTGCCAACAATGTAATTCTGTCACAAGCCCATAATTATGTACTGCTAGGCTGGCCTGAAGTAACCAAGCCAGTGTTTGTGCCATATTGTACCTTTTGCCTTAGGAGGAACAGAAGAATATGTGTTATGTGGCTTTGTTGCACATTCCACTTGCAAAGTCATTTTATGCTGCTACATTTTTGAAATATTGCAGCAGATTCAGTGCTATAGAATGGAAATCAGCATCCTTACAACCTCCCCACCATCTATAATATATATCAATGGTGATTGCTTGTAAACTATTAAATATGTTTAAGAATAGTTTAAAAGTTTGCAAACTGTCATTAACCAGTTGTAAATGTAAACCTCCTCTCTCCCTATTCTGATTTTTTAAATGGACATTTATTAACTTTTACAAAAGCAATCAGGCATTTTACAAGGTGTCTATTAGACAATTGTGATCATATATTGGCAGCTTGTAATCTGTGAAGTTTTTTTTAAAACATTCAGCAGCATTTACATGTTGAACTCAGAGCAAGAGCTCCATTCACTCCACTCATATATGACAATGAACTGGCTCATACTGAAATAACCAGATTGGAAAGCTTAGGCTAGATAATAATTATGGAGATCTTGTATGGAGTAGAATGTGGAAAAGGAAGTACAGATCTGTGATGAATGTCAAGTAAATGATACATCAGCCTCAGTATACCTATATACTTATATGGGTCTATACCATATTGTTGAAGGGACTACCCGTCGAACACCTATTTGTTGAACTTAATCCATTGAATGCTAATTTCATTGAATGTTCATTTAAGCAAATTTCTTAGAGTTGGTACATTTAGTTAGGGGGGGGTGTTAAATAATGTGATTTTTGTGATGGTCGCAGGGTTGGCCAACAGTTGTTTTCCATGGGAAGATATTAACTTAAATGAACGTTTAATGGAATTAACATTCGATGGATTTAGTTTGACAAATAGGTGTTCAACTGGTAGTTGCTTCAACGAAATTATATAGACCCACTTACACACTTATGGGAATACCCTAAAATGCTATGGTTTATGCATTAGGACTGTGTTATCCCATTCTCTAGGAAAAACTTCTTAATTTAAAACATGCTAATTCATCATGGCTGGATATGTATTTCAAAATTTCTGTTGTTTTTCAAACAACTGAAAAACCAAGGCAAAGATTTTGTGTATATGTTTTCTTAGAAATGACTGAGTCAAACAGTGGATCTTGTTTTACAAGTGTCGACTTTGTAAAAACTTTATAAGGGAAATGAATTTATCCTACAAAACTTGGTTCATTTCCTGCTGAATTAATTGTCCATCAGGGAGGACTTTGAAGAAAGTGTTCAAGAAAAATAAAAATGAAAATGGAAAGAAAACTCTGTTTTAGTTTAACTATAGAATTAGCAATCAGGTGATGATAGGTTTAACTATAATAAAATTATCATGCTTCGAAATCTGAGATCCAGATTGCCTTGCTTCTATCACATTTGAAAGCAAAAATCTGAAAAAAGAAATAATAGGCACAGAAGTAGACTCTTGTTAAAAAGTAAGATGAGAGGTTTAACAGTTGGAGATGAGGAGTACTTGCAGAATTATGTTTTGGTCTGCTAAACAATCCAAAGAGTAGTTGAAAGTTGTTTAGAATCTGTGCCTTATATAGTAGTCATGGCTAATGGATCACCTCTAAGAAGGCATTTTATTTCTACAAACATGAGACTCACAGAGAGTCTGCCAGTCTTATACGAAAAAACTGGAGGAAAAATTAACTGAACAGCATGGAGGTACCCAAATATATGTTACCAGAACCACTTGATACACATGCGGAATTTATAACTGATGAACTCTTTCCTCCACTTGCTGTGGGGGAAAACTGGCATTCTTTGACATTTTCAGGATGTCCTCTTACCGCATCACCTACACATTCTCATCATGAAAGGTGAGCCTCTGCTCACCTTAAAGATTACGATAAATAGTACCCTCAAAATTGTGCATTGTTTTTTTCCCTTTTCATTTTTTTGATCAGCTTATATTTTTTAAGATGATGATTACAATGGCTTACACCATGACATGTGTAAATCATTCCATTATAATCATAATTTTTAAACAATCCAACAGTCAGATATCAAAAATCAAGATGTCTCCATGAGTTTGTTTTAACATGTGATACATAAGCTGACTTCCTCCCACTCTTTTGTATGAATTGTTTATAAGCCTTATTAAGTCACACAGATATAACCTAGTGTGAAGACTGGGGAAAGATGGGCGAAGGCTGCCAGCCTAGTCAAATAGAATTTGATACATAATTCTATCATTTGTATATATATATATATAAATGTAAAATACAGGCTTGTGTTCTTAAATGAAAGAAAACACTGTAAAATGTGAACTTCAAGATCATTGCAACATTGTCATCTGCTGTAAGGAAAACCAAGCCAAGCATTTCAAATGTTCTTTGAAGTTACAATTATCTAAATGGTGGTGCCGAACCGGCTGGCTGAACACATTCTTACTATTGTCTTAACATAAGGAATGATTGCTAGAGTGTACATATGAAATGCCTTTTATTGTTGTAGTTTCCTGAGCAGGTGTTAGCTTTCTAAATAATGCAGTTTGTTGGTCTGGGAGCTCCAGACTAAGTGTCAAAATGATGTGATGTGAATACTGGGAAAACCTAAGTGTCAAAATGATGTAATTTGGGAGAGCCTTAGCAGAGTGGTTTGTTAGTGAGTTTAAAAACTATTGCTGAGTGAGAGACTGTAAGCATTTTGTCTTGGACCATCATCCCCAGCACTGGTTATGCTATTTATGTATGTAAGTAGGATTTAAGCACTATATTTTTCTCTTAAGAATAGCTAAAGATTAGAAAGTTAGATTAAGTATTTTTCTTTGACATCAGACCTGTCCTACTGTATTATTTAAAGTTTCTGTGTGATCTCTGAACTCTTAGATATCTCTGTGATGTAGTAGTATTGTCTTGTGTTTTTAATTATTTATTATTAACTATTTTAAAACCTTTTACCTGTGGCTGGTTTGTGTAGAGATAAGTAGGCTCTAGAGTACATTGCATATTTATAGAGTTTATTGTAATAAGCCACTCTAATAAGCCTTAGAATGAATAGTCACATTACCAATTGGATAATAATATTGCACAGTAATAACTGGACACCCTTTCAAGGGCCTTTGGGTAGTTGATAATTATTAAGCTGGTGGTGGCAGTAATTACTACTGTATAGTCTGGGTAAAGGGCCACAGCTGGAGAATCTATGTCACCCTTTCCCAGGAGTGTCTGTGAAGTTGTATAAATACTTATCTCAAAGTGTGAGTGTGTGTCAGCTACCTGGGCAGGGACATGAAGCACTGGTTGGACAGAGAGGGTACTGGAGATTAGCTTGCCAGCTAGGCTGAGATCTGGACCCTATAGCTGTGCCAGTGGGGGTCTTATTGGGGACCTGGTGAGCAAGGGAACAACCAGCCCCAGACTGACTGTGATCTCTGAGTGCACTTAAGGGAAATTGTACTTTGCTGTGTGTATTTGTTATTCTTTCCTCTTCTATGAGACAAGCTCCATGGTGTTAGTGGTGAGGATTGAGACTCCTTAATTGCTGTGCCAGGGTACGGTCATCACATATCTGGTGGCAGTGGTGGGATAAGATATCCTCATATATCTGGTGGCAGTGGTTGGGATAAGATATCCTCACATATCTGTTTGGCAGTGGTGGGATATCCACATCACATATTAATTAGTTGGCAAATACTAATTGGCTTGTAGTGGTGTGGGTAGAGTGAATCCTGTAGCTTATGTACAGTGATCTCTGAAGGTGTTTTGTACTCTAAATCAGTCATGCAGTGTATACTCAGAGTTCATATCACAATTGTTTTATTTCTTTTGTTAGCTTAGTTAGTCAGGGTGAGCAGGCAGCATGTCAGCACAGTAGTATGTAAAGCTGACAAGGAGTCAGCTGGTGGAGATATGCCAGGCTAGGGGACTGGTGCATGGAAACCTGACTGAGGCAGACCTGATTGCAGCCTTGGTTACAGCTGCATCAGAAAACAGCATCCAGAAGGACAATCAGACTGGCAGTGGAGATACAATATCCTCGGGGAATGGACAGCTCAACCTTTCTGCAGTGGACTTAAAAATCCAGCTGGAGATAAAGAGACTTGAGTTGGAGGCTAGATGTTTGGAGATAGAAGCCGAAGAAAAGGAGTGTCAGAGGAAGCATGAGAGGGAAATGCTGACTGTTCGCCAGAGTCATGGAGGTAATGGGGAAGGGAGTAACTGGACCCCAGAAGCACAACAGGTTAGTACATTTCTTCTGCAGTTTAAAGAGGGGGATAGTTTTGATAGTTTCATTCACATGTTTGAAAGGTTATGCAAACAATATAGTGTTGACCAATGGCTATGGGTATGGTTCCTGACCCCCCTTACTCCATGGGAAAGCTGTAACTTGTATATCACAAATGCCTGACTCTGTCTGTTTTGATTATACTGCTGTAAAGAAATGTCTGTTAGAATGTTTTAAGCTAATACCTGAAATGTATAGGAAAAAGTTTCGTGAACATAGACGCAAGGCAAATGAAAATGTATGTGAATATTTTGCTGAACGGAACACTTATTTTTATTGCTGGGTGAGTGAATGTCAGGTCACAACTTTTGAGGGGCTGGCAGACCTTTTGGTGAGGGAACAAGCCCTTAGCACTTTGCCTGAGGACATGATAGCTGATAGACAATGTGCTACTTCAGATGAGTTGGGGAAGAAGGGAGACCTATACCTGGCCAGCAGGGAAGCCCTGCACAGGAAGGGGACCCCCAGTACTGCTCATGGGTCTAAAGGAACCCATGGTGGGCAGCACAGGCTGCCCCAACAGAATCCGCCAGTAGCAGGGGAAGCCACTAGTCCAGGTACACATCCAGGACCTAGGGTGAAATGTTTTGAATTCAACCAGTGGGGCCATGTGGCATACGGGTGTCCATGGAGGCAAGGTGGAGAACCAAAGGTGAGGGAGCCAGTAAGCGGGAAAGACAAAATGCCAACAGTAGGTTGTCTTGAGACAACAGGGGTACTGAACTACCATCCTACAGATGTCCTGAGAGGGAAGGATTTGGATGAGGCAGTACTATGTACTTATGCAGTTACATGCAGTGAGGCTAGGAGACAAGCATGTGGGTCTGGTAGCCTGGTGGAGACCCAGACAGACTCCATACTTGCAGCCAGGACTGCTGAGGTGGTTACTTCAGGGAGGGAGCTACTCTGTAGCAGTGAGACTGAAGGTGAGCCACAGCTGCTTGTGGGTACTGATGTTCCCTTGGACAGGGTAACTGCAAAGGTAGAAGTGAGTAGTACCCAGGCTGACAGTGAGGCACCACTGTCAGAGGATGCCAGACTTCCAATGGAAGGGGAGCTGGGAACGGTTATAAGGAGGAGTTGAGAAAGGATCAGCTCTCTGACCCTACATTGCAAGCCTGAGGCAGGTAAATAGGGAGGCACCTGACTCTCAAGGAAAGGGGGAATCTGTATACTGGGACAAAGGGTTACTATGCAGAGAGTGGACCCCTGAGGGAGGGCTAGAAGGTGAGAAAGTACAGCAGTTGGTAGTGCCTAGAGCTTACCATCTGGCGCTTCTAGACATAGCCCATGATATTCCCTTTGCAGGTCATATGGGCATAAAACGTACAGAGAGGTATATTATGCAAAACTTTTTTTGGCCTGGAATTTCCAGAGATGTAACAGGGTACTGCAGGACCTGTGAGCAGTGCCAAAAGGTAGGCAAGGCAGAAGACAAGGTGAGAGCTCCTTTGATGCCTTTGCCTGTGATTGAGGAGCCATTTCAGAAGGTAACTATGGACATTGTGGGTCCTCTGAGTGCCCCAAGTTTCACAGGGAAAAAGTATAGCCTAGTGGTAGTGGATTATGCTACATGATACCCTGAGGCAGTGTCTTTGTCCTCCATTAATGCAGAGAAGGTGGCAAACGTTTTGCTAGAGATTTTCAGTAGGGTAGGTTTCCCAAAAGAAATACTGACTGACCGAGGTGCCAATTTCATGTCAGACCTGCTGGCTTGTCTGTGGAAGTCCTGTGGGGTGAATCACATGAAGACCTCCCCCTACCATCCCCAGACTAATGGTCTTGTTGAGAAGTTAAACTCTACAATCAAGTCCATGCTATGGGCATTTGCAGATCAGTTTAAGAGGGAGTGGGACAAATATTTTCCCCATCTGTTGTTTGCTTACAGAGAGGTTCCCCAGGAATCCACAGTTTTTTCACCCTTTGATTTACTGTATTGGCATAGGGTGAGGGGACCTCTAGATTTAATTTGAGATGAGTGGGAAGGTGAGTGTGAGTCTCACAAGGAGTCTGTTGTGACATATGTCCTAAACCTCAGGACAAGGCTCAGGGAACTCATGGGCTTGGCCCAGGAGAACCTGGCAGAAGCCCAACAACAGAAAAAGGTGTAGTATGACAGGAATGCTCGAGCTAGGGAATATGCTGTGGGGAAGCAGGTAATGGTTCTCATTCCTGTCAGACAAGCAGCTTTGGAGGGACTCTACAAGGTGGTAAGAAAGGTAAGTGATGTTAACTACATGGTGGAAGTGCTAGGCAGATGGCAGGGGCACAAATTGTACCATGTTAACATGATGAAGCCTTACTATGATAAGGAGGCTCTTGTGCAGAGCATTTGCAGTGGATTGCAGGAGGAGTCTGAGGAAGATCTGGGGACTGATCTCCTCAGTGAGGCTTGGGCTGACACTTCAGTGGAAGGGGTAGCATTGTTCCAGCAGCTATCTCCTACCCAGGTTCAAGAAATCCAAGCAGTGTTGCAGGAATTTGGGGTCATGTTCACTGGGACGCCAGGGTACACCCACCTGGTGCAGCACCAGGTGGATACAGTACCCCAAAGGCCAATTAGGCAGGCCCCTTATATGGATCCTGAGAGAGTCAAACAGACTCTGAGGGAAGAGATACAGGAGATGTTGGAACTAGAGGTGATTCAAGAGTCCAAATGTCCCTGGGCTTCACCAGTGGTGTTGGTGCCAAAGAAGTTTGGCAATACCAGGTTCTGTGTAGATTACTGGAAATTAAATAGTCACACAGAGTCAGATACGTACCCCATGTCTAGGACAGATGAGGCCCTAGAGCAGCTGGGTGGGGCTAAATATCTTACAACCATTGATCTTACCAAGGGTTACTGGCAGGTACCCTTGACTCCCAGTGCTAGAGAGAAGTAAGCCTTTGTGACTCCTTTTGGCTTGTATGAGTTCGCAAAGATGCCCTTTGTGATGAAGAATGGCGCAGAGACTTTCCAGAGACTGGTGGATAGTATCCTAGCAGGAGCAGGAGGGTCTGCCCTTGCTTACCTAGATGATATTGCCATCTACAGTCATTGCTGGCCAGAGCACCATCAGCACATCAGGGAGGTGCTGGGCAGACTACAAAGGGCAGGCTTGACCATTAAGCCGAGCAAATGTCAGGTGGGTATGGCAGCGGTCTCCTACCTAGGACATAGAGTGGGGAGTGGTAAGATAAGGCCAGAACCTTCCCAAGTGGAAGCTATTCAGGCATCACCTGCACATGTTATCAAAAAGCAGGTGAGGGAATTCTTAGGGACAGCAGGGTACTACAGAAAGTTCGTCCCCAGTTACAGTATCATAGCTGCTCCCCTCACAGATCTGACAATGAAGAACAGGCCAGATAAGGTAGTGTGGACCCCAGCATGTGAGCAGGCATTCCAGAAGCTTAAAGAAGCTTTGGGAGGACCCCCCTGTGTTAGCCAGTCCAGATTACAGCAAAGAAGTTGTTGTGCAAGTGGATGCTTTGAACCATGGGGTGGGGGCTGTACTTAGCCAGATTTTTTCAGAGGGGAAATAGCACCCAGTGGTTTATCTCAGTCATAGGCTCCAACCCAGGGAGGAATGCTATGCAGCTGTAGAAAAGGAATGTCTAGCTGTAGTGTGGGCATTGCAGATACGTCAGCCTTATCTGTATGGAAGAAAATTCACTGTAATGACAGATAACAACCCTCGAACATAGTTAAACTGAGCCAGTCAGCAAAATGCCAAGTTGCTAAGATGGAGCCTGGGGTTTAAAGCATATGATATGTCAGTGCAGCACAACAGTGGGAGTAGCAATGTCAATGCAGATGGGCTGTCAAGATAGGGAATGGGGCGAAGTACTCTCAGATAGACCTAACTCTCTCAACTGGCATTTCTCAAGGGTCACTTGAAAAACTAGCTTAAGTTCTTTAGGGGGGAAGAGATGTGAAGATTGGGGAAAGATGAGCGAAGGCTGCCTGCCTAGTCAAATAGAATTTGATACATAATTCGATCATTTGTATATATATTCTTCTTCTTCTTTCAGCTTTTTCTTGGTTAGGGGTTGCCACAGTAGAGCACCTGTCCGCTCATGAGTGGCAGTGGAGTTTTACGGTTTCAAGTTGGCGGCCCAGCGCCCAACCTTGTAAAATACAGTATTGTGTTCTTAAATAAAAGAATACACTGTAAAATGTGAACTTCAAGATTGTTGCAACATTGCCATCTGCTGTAAAGAAAACCAAGCCAAGCATTTCAAATGTTCTTTGAAGTTACAATTATCTAAATGGTGGTGCCGAACCGGCTGGCTGAACACATTCTTTCAATTGTCTTAACTTAAAGAATGATTGCTAGAGTGTACATGTGAAATGTCTTTTATTGTTGTAGTTTCATAAGCAGGTGTTAGCTTGCTAAATAATGCAGATTGTTGGCCTGGGAGCTCCAGACTAAGTGTCAAAATGATGCAATGTAAATACTGGGAAAACCTAAGTGTCAAAATGATGTAATTTGGGAGGGCCTTAGCAGAGCTGCTTGTTAGTGAGTTTAAAAACTATTGTTGAGAGAGAGACTGTAAGCATTTTGTCCTGGACCATCAACCCCAGCACTGCTTATGCTCTTTATGTATGTAAGTAAGATTGTAGCACTGTGTTTTCTCTTAAGAATAGCTAAAGATTAGAAAGTTAGATTAAGTGTTTTTCTTTGACATCAGACCTGTCCTACTGTATTATTTTAAGTTTCTGTGTAATCTCTGAACTCTTAAATATCTCTGTGGTGCAGTAGTATTGTCTTGTGCTTTTAATTATTTATTATTAAATCATTTAAAACCTTTTACCTGTGGCTGGTTTGTGTAGAGATAAATAGGCTCTAGAGTACATTGCATATTTATAGAGTTTATTGTACTAAGCCACTCTAATAAGCCTTAGACTGAATAGTTACATTACCAATTGGATAATAATATTGCACAGTAATAACTGGACACCCTTTCAAGGGCCTTTAGGTAGCTGATAATTATTAAACTGGTGGTGGCAGTAATTACTACTGTATAGTCTGGGTAAAGGGGCACAGCTGGAGAATCTGTGTCAGCCTTTCCCAGGAGTGTCTGTGAAGTTGTATAAATACTTATCTCAAAGTGTGGGTGTGTGTCAGCTACCTGGGCAGGGACACAAAGCACTGGTTGGACAGAGAGGGTACTGGAGGTTAGCTTGCCAGCTAGGCTGAGATCTGGACCCTATAGCTGTGCCAGTGAGGAGTTTTATTGGGGACCTGGGGAGCGAGGGAGCAACCAGCCCCAGACTGACTGTGCTCTCTGTGAAGGGAAATTGTATTTTGCTGTGTGCATTTGTTATCATTTCCTCTTCTATGAGACGACCTCCCTGGTGTTAGTTGTGAGGATTGAGGCTCCTTGATTGCCAGGACATGGTTGTCACACCTAGCTCAATTAATTTTTTAAAGCTCACAAGTGATGAAGTAAACTGACATTGCCTAGCAAAACAATGAAACTAGTGTCTGAAAAGACTGCAGTTTGTGAACATTTATATTTAGTCTGCATTACAAACCATTTTGTCTGGCCTGTAAGCCATGCATTCACATAGATGAGGGTTTAAACAAGCTTCACTCTGATTTGCTGTTAAATTTTCTTCAGGTAGCAAACAATAAACAGCACTTGCTGTCCAAACAACCCTTGAAGTATTGTTCATCAGGCACATAGCTCATTTAGTGTTATTTATACATACATTATAGCCTAGTTTTGTTTTCACTTCTATAAAAGGAGCAGATAATTTGTGAAATGTACTTACTTGTGTGTTGTTTGTGTGGAGCTAAGGGTAGTGGGAGTTATTTCATAGGCATTCTCTCCTTCACAGTTTGGTGTTGGACCACTTCTTTTGTGTGTGTTTCCCTTCTTCTCCTTTCCCCTTTTGCTTCTCCTTCATAGTAAGTTAAAAAATATTAAAAATATAATAAATGGTTAACAGCATTGTAAAACCAGTATAATTTACTAATTTAATTACTTATAACATCCATGTTAAGTTCATTAATTTCATTTGGAAAAAATATTTATATTTTTTTGCAAGAGGAAAGCCCCCTTGCATCACCCAATTCCCCCTGCTAATTGTATATATCAACTCCAAGACTGCACTATGGTAGTGGAAAGGGCAAATTCCCCAATCTCCAGTGTACAATGATCTTACACAGAACAACTTCTAGCAAGTTCCATCAGCAGATTTTCGATCAGCTCTGCTTGCAGTTTACTGAGTTTGCCAAGCTGTTATTCAATACCTTTTCATTAACGAGCATGCATATATATACATGTGTATATATATATATATATATATATATATATATATATATATATATATATATATATATATGTATATATGTGTAGCCTGTTAAGCAGTGCAGTTTACAGACTGGAAAAGTTCACAAAATACTGTGTGTCAGCTTAACCATTGTCACCAAATGATGTTTTTATACGTAGGGCACTAATGTACAGTACAAATTTAGTGCATAACAACTCCAGTGTTAAAGTCAAAGCAGTTAATACCTGTAACATCAGTGTACTCTCCCCCTTAACCTGTAACATCAGTTTAATCTTCCCTTTTTTACTATACATTAGCATTTTAGATACAAATTTAAAAAAGAAAGCTAAAAGCAAGTAAAGGCAAGTGTAATAATAAAAACATAAAACATATAAACATAACCAATCCAACATAGATATTTAAGGTCTTTTCTCCCAGAGGTACATTATTTTTGTATAAATTAGTTCACTTGATTATTTTAAAGCTTATATGTGTGTGTGTGTGTGTGTGTGTGTGTGTGTGTGTGTGTGTGTGTGTGTGTGTGTGTGTGTGTATGTATGCATTATAATATATGTATATACATAAACAACACATAAATACAAATCATATAAATATGTCTATTTCACAGTTCAAGAGTCATTATTAGCTTAATAGAATCAATTACAGGTTAATTAATTATTTTCAGAACTACATATAAATATAAAAAATTACAGACATCAAGTTATAAAATTTCATAGTTAATTTATGCTGTTACCAGATCTTACCCATTACTAAAAATTATTTAACATTTAATAAATTTTTTGAAGTTGCACATTAAAACATATATATAATATATATATATATATATATATATATATATATATATATATATATATATATATACACATATGGACGGCCACGGTATATATACATACATATGGGCGGCCACGTGGTGCAGCGGATAGTGTTGCCGCCTCACAGCAAGAGGTTCTCTGGTTTGATTCTCGGCTGGGGTGCCTTCTGTGCAGAGTCTGCATGTTCTCCCTGTGGTCGCGTGGGTTTCCTCCAGGTGCTCCAGTTTCCATCCCAAAGACATGCTGCATGTGGATTGGACACTCTAAATTGACCCTAGGCATGAGTGTGTGTGCCTTCTGTGGAAGGTTGGGCGCTGGGATAGCAACTCGACACTGTAAAACTCCAATGCCAATCATGAGTGGACAGGTGATCTGCTGTGGCGACCCCTAACTGGGAAAAGCCAAAAGAAGAGATATATATATATAATTAAGGGATGGTCTAAACAATATATGTTTATTTTGGCATTCAAACTGACAAGGATTGAAAAAATGTTGTAAAACATTTTAAACTAAATCTGATGATAAAACAAAAGTAACCATGACAGAGCCTTGCGAATGGTTAAGAAGAAGGTGTTACCTATATTAACTCTAAAGCACCTGTTGGATAAGTATTTATGGAACAGTGAGATGGGACAAAGTCCAAACTGTAGGGCTGGAGGACTTTGAAGAAGAGAGTATGGTTTACAGAGCTGAATGTTTTAGATAAATTAATAAGACGTGCTCCTATGAGAAATCTTTGATAAGTGGATATAAGTATGATATTAAAGAAGATAGTAAGCGTGTTATGCCCTTGGCAAAATCGTGTTCATGAGAGAGGAAAATGTTATATTTGCATAGATGGTTTGTGACCTATAGGCATATCACTCTTTCCCAGTGTCTGTCTAGGTATAGTAGAGGTGATATATGCTTTAAGTCAGATCTATTACATGGAGAGGCCATGTTTGGTACTGAAATGGCTTTGACTAACTTTCAAAGAGATAAGACACACTGCTGAGTTAGGGAAAGGTTAAAGTGTTGACAGATATACTGTGTGTAATATAGGTGCTAAATGTTTTGATGAACCAGTGGTACAGGCCAGCACTGCTAATGTTCTATCAGTGATGAAACGTGTTAATCAGTAGATTTGTTTGTTTATTTATAAGAAGAGGGCTACCAGGGATGAAAGACTGTGCAGTAATAGGGCTAGGCTCAGAAGGAGGAAAGGGTGTTGGATAAATTGCAAACTCATTGGCTACAGCATGAATGAAGATTAGAAATTGGTTATCGGTGGCACCTTAGTTCCCTACAAATTAATCAATTAGGTAATTTAATTTTGTTTTCTGGAGTACAGAATTGCTTTAATCAGACCATTCTCAGGCCAGTCCAGGGAGCAGAAAGCATCTGCACACTTGATACGTGCAGAGGTAATGCCATTTATGTAATGAAGATAAACATTATCCAATAAATTCAAGCTTTATAAGAGAGGATCTACCATCTTACAAAGAGAGAGAGAGAAAGAAATGTACAAGGAGCTTCACAACATAGTATAATTGTTTTGCATAATTACAGAGCTGAAGAAAAATAATAGCAATATGTTGGGACCCTTACAGCCACTCAAGTGCCCCAGCTGCTCAAAATGCAGAAACTCACTGCCATGAGCATGAGCGACTGTTTCCTCATCCACACACCTGACTGAGCAACTGCTCAAACTTAAATGTGAGTGCATGGCTGTAGCTTACACAGTACATGAATGCCATCAAGGTCTCATAGTGGAAGTGGTAAGTAGGGAAGGGAAATGGGGTAGGGGGCTTTAGGTTTAGGGAGGAGATGGGTGGAAAATTATAGGTTTAGGGAGTGTTCAAGAGTTGGCTCAGAGTTAGGGTTAGGGAGGAGAGGAGGATTTTAGGTTTAGGGAGTGATCGGGAGTTGAGTCAGAGTTAGGGTTAGGAAGGGGAAGAGGATTTTAGGTTTAGGGAGTGATCAGGAGTTGGCTCAGAGTTATGGGTAGGGAGGGGAGGGGAGTTTTGGTTTAGAGAGTGACTGGGAATTGGCTGAGAGTTGTAGTTAGGGAGGGGAAGAGGATTTTATGTTTAGGGAGTGATTGGGAGTTGGCTCAGGGTTAGGTAGGAAAGGAGAGGTGGATTTTAGTCTTAGAGGGTGATCTGGAGTAGTTTTTAGGGTTTGGCTAGGGTTCTGGGAGGGATAATTAGTTTAGTGGCAGTGCACACGAATCAATGTAGTGGGAGTTAGGGCACTTGCCAATTCAAGCAAATGGCACAGGGAATTGTGTGTCATGAGCTAATGATATGTGAACACTTGTAATAGGACCTAATATGGTCACTCTACAAAGCAGTGAAATTACTTAGTAGAAACAAAGTTGAAAGAGTCAGTGTTAAAGTTATGTAAATGAACAAAATGGAATGGGCAGATCCTGCCTCTTAAACCTGGTCAATTTCTTTGAAACAGTCACCAAGGCCATTGACGAGAGGAAGGTGGTCCACACAGCCTACCTGGACCTCGCAAAAGCCTTCGATACAATACCCCACTCGGGCATTATAGATAAGCTCACCAGCTTAAATATAAACTCACCAGCTTAAATATAAACCCCTATGTCACTAGATGGGTTGCAAACTGGCTCAAGGACAGAACCCACATGGTTAGAATTGCTGGAGCCATGTCAGACTCCAAACCAGTTACAAGTGGCGTCCCACAAGGCTCAGTCCTGGGACCTCTCTTGTTCGGTATATATTTCTCGGAGGTACAGGCAAACACAGAAGGACTGTGGCTGACCAAGTTCGCAGATGACTGCAAAGTGGGCGCCATAATCGACTCTCCAGCTGACACAAGCATCCTCCAAAAGGGCCTCATAGAAACAGACAACTGGTACCAGAGCCATGGCCTCAAGCTAAACACCAAAAAGTGTATAGTCATCCCCTTTGGCAAAAACAGTGCCCACAAATTACCACATAGGTGGTAATCCATTAAGTACAGAAGAAGTAATTAGGGACCTGGGGACCCAAGTTGAGAGCAATCTCTCATTTGACAACCACATGGCCAAAGTGGTTAGAAAAACATTTTATATAGCCCACCTAATCATGAAGGGATTCACATCTAGATCAGGGGAGGTCATCGTGCCTCTTTTCTCATCCCTCATCAGGCCCATAATTGAGTACGATGCCCCTTTTGGGATGTACCTTACCAGACACCTGCAGCAACTGGAAAGACCCCAAAAGTACCTCACCAAGAGGATCAAAGGGCTCAAACAGATGCCATATGCTGCCCGGTTAAAGAAACTCCAGCTCTACTCAGTGGCATACCGCCTGCTCAGAAGCGATCTGTGCCTGACGTATAAAGTCATGTCCAACCTGGAAATAACAGACATGCTGCACCTCAGAAAATCCAAATCCCATCGAGCTATGCGCTCGAGAGACTTGAACCTCAGCACTGAAATAAATAGGACATGCTGGAGGGACAGATTCATAACCCAGAGGCTCCCTTCACTCTGGAATAAAATCCCAGTCCAGGTTAGGCAGAGTCCCTCATTGACTCTCTTCAAGAGGAATCTTGATGAGTGGATGGGAGATCATAGGTTTACCCCAGGTATCACTTCTGTGTCACTGTTAGACAGAGGCACAGTATACTAACCTCGAAAAAGGGCATAGCAAAATTAATTTAAAATGGGTGGTGAAAGCCAAACACACTCTGGCTAGGCTTATAAATGCCCTAGGGCAGATAGCCTAGTATGAATCTATGAACCTATGAAAGCATAATGAAGTAGCTAAAACTTTACATTGGAGAGGCCATCTATAGTAATCGCAGTGAGGACAATATGAAAAAGGGAAGGGGAATAGAGGGAATAGATACTATCAATTAGCTGTTTTGAATGTTAATAGAATGCATATTAAAGAAATGATGGAATGTAGCTGGACTTCAGGAAGAGGAAGGTAGTAGACATAACATTTGGGATCTACAAGAACTTATACATCTTAACTTCTAAAAGCAAGAAATCTGAACAAAGCCAAAAATAATAGGAGGACGAAGGCCTAAAAATAGGGACACATTCTCAATATTGCTCTCATAAACTTAGGAAGTTGGTAGGATAAAAGTTTTTGCATTATCATGCATTTTCAGAAGGGTATGAAATCTGAAACTCAAACTCATGTCACTATTTTGTGACTTTAATCTTCAATAATTTGCTAGCCACCCACAACTTTTATGAGGAACAGACCAAAATTATGAGGCAAAAATCTGGACATTCTGTGAAAATCTGGACAGAAGGCACACTTTGCATCTTTTACATATATGTTTCAAATTCTGATCTTAATTCTGAGTAGGGCTGAAGTTTTGAAGTGAGGTTGGCAAACAGCATAGCCGGCCTTAGGTATAGGCCAACTAGGCAGCTTCCTAGGATGCCACTCTCGAAGGGGCGTTTTTCCAGTATTTATTTTTTGTAGGTAGACTAGGATGGGGGCACCAGATGTTGTGGGGGGGGGCGCCGTGGAGCCCTTTTGCCTAGGGCATCAGCTGACCTAAGGCTGGTCCTGGCAATCAGCCAACTGGGGGAAAATTCATCAGTCCTACAGAAACAGGCAATTAAGGAGCAAGGCATTTGATTTTGAATGGGAGGAGACAGCCCTCATCAGTACGTTCTGTATGGTTTAAAATCACGTTTCACATACTGAGAACGGGGAGATTATATTGCTGGCACCAGGCATGTACTTAGTCCAGTCTGTTATTCATGCCCTGTCTATTAATTGAACCAATGTTCAAGAAGGAGTTATTAGTCCTGAATAATGTTTAATTAATACTCTGCTTATAATAAAGTGTGAAGGAGTCTGTAATTCATTCAGATTTAGTTCTACTGTCACGATAATGTAAAATGAGTGCAAACAGTATGGAGCATTTAGCCTGATAACGTTAGATGTTTATAAGCAGGAGAAGGAATACGGGCTACAATAGGAGGAAACAAAGATATCAGTAGGGTCTAAGTGTGTCAGTGGAGGGGTTGAGTAGAGGTGATAGTAGGAATCACTAATGCAACATTTATGCTGGGGAATTGGATCAATTAGCAATTAGAAAGGAGTAAGAGTGATGTACTACAAATAATTAGCTGTAGTTTAAACTCTATACCTGTTTCATTTTATCTCCTTTTAATATGTGATGAGTTGTGCCGATAATTTACTGAGTTCTGCAGTTTATTTAACAATAGAATAGTCTGATGTTGATCCTGTCTATTGCTGCTAACAGAACTTCAGTGTAATGTCATTTCATGAGGCCTGTTGAGGAGGGGTCAGTTTATTCAGGGAGTGAGTGTTTGTTAATTGGGGATATCTAGGCTGATAGTAAGAAGAAAAAATGTACAGAGATATATTTCTAATTATCATTTGGAAAGCATAATGACAGTAGTTAAGTGACAAGTAAAGAAAGTTTTAGAGGACTGCTCTAGGGAAGTATAACATAGCATTATGTGTGAGAATTTCAGTATTGTATGGCTTAAGACTGTAATATATATGACCAAAAAGAGATCAGAAAGATGGAGAAAGCAATGTGAACCAATCAGTAGATAGCAGAGTGAGACAATCAGTTCTCATATGCTCAGAACAATGGCTTCAGGCATTTACTGATGATTAGTAAATTGAATCAACCAATGCTTTTCTCAGTTTCAGCTAATGTAACTGTACAAATTCAACTAAAAGACACTATAACATTGCATGGAAGAAAAGAAGCATACACAGGAATTAAAGTATAACTCAACTAAATTAATAGTAAGAGGGTAATAACACTGATCAGACTTGTACCAGTTAGTATCCAGGCAGGTTTGTGCAGCTTTACTTGGACAAACCCTTTAGGCTGTGTGCATTTAAATAACAAGTAAAGACATTGTGTTTCTCTTTTTAAGTACATGATCAGTGCAAACAGCAGATCAAAGGGTGAAAGCAAATGCTTCACCAGGCAAAGCATTAGAATGTGTTTAGGGTGGAAAGGGTTGCTCTGACACTGCTTCTAACCTAAAAATTTTAATCAGGGCAACAGCAATTATTAATAGTGCTCTAAGACCAGAAATAATAGCAACATGACCATGAAGCCAGTTGTAAGAATACAGTTTATAGATGAAAACTGGACTAACTGCCTTGAAAGGCCATTTTAAACCTAATTAATAACCAGAGGTTAGAATCAAGCCTTATATCTTGTGTCTATGAGGTGAACGCATTATGCCAAAACCTCCTCAATGATCATGCTATTAATTTACTTGTGTTTAAATTAATACCAACATCAATGAGCATACTATTAATTTAAACATATGCAACTACATTTGTAACTGCTAATAAACATGTTCTTCTTATTAAACAGTTTGATGATCTGACAAAACAAAATAATCACATCCGAATCACAGCAAAAAAATAAATTAAATGGTGACGGTACAGTCACTGTAACAGTATTGAAACAGAATCCACAATAAAAGCAACACATGAGAAATACTTTATCTGCACAATGACCTCGATCACCTTGCATCATTGTACACATTATGAGAAACCCTTTGAATATAAACACAGAGTAACAAAAGAATGTCAGGGAACCAATAGGTGTTCAGTGGAAGCCAATAGCCTAATGTCAGGCTGGGATAATGGTGGGGAGTAAGCCTATATTGAAAAAATGGTAGATTATGAATTTACTAGCAAAGAAAGCAGCTTAAAAATACATATTTTCTTAAACCAAAGTCAGTGTAATACTATTTCATGGCAGACTCTAAAGCCAGCCAATGGACAGTAGTAAGAACCAATCAGTTTGAGCATCTGCACAACAGCATGGACATGGGCAGCCTATCAGTGCTTCTATAAGTGCTTCTGTCACAACTCCTACAGATACTCAAGCATGTAACATGAGATCACAGCAACAGTCCATTATGTCGTATAGGCTTGCATACTTAAAAAAAATCATCAATATCATAAACAACGTGAAGAAAATGCAACATTTTTTAAAATAAATTTTTGTGAGGGGTGGGGTAAAACTCATTGCCCCCAGTCCTCAGATTTAATTATTCTCACTCCAAGTTTGATTCACCTTGGAGATGAGTAATCACTGCCAATCAATAGCAGACATTTTAAGGCCTGTCCTAATCCTTCTTCAGGACTAGCTTTCCAATGTCCCATATTTTGCAGAATATCCATGATTTTCTGCCATGTTTTTACCCAGTCCATCATAAAATTTTTAATTTTCTAGAAATTATTGAGGACTGCAGTCAGTCAGTGATGCCAGACATTAATGTTTCATACTTGTTATTCTTTACAAAACCCATGCGGATGCAAAATATTTTATTCTATTTGTTTTCTAAGTAAATTAAAAGTAATATTTTTAATTTTGGACCTTTGCCTCATTATTTTGGCTATTTCCCTAGTTCTTGAGCAAAGAAATTAAGAGCTACCAAGGAAACTTTCAGACTGGACCAACAATTAAGCAGACACACATGCGCAACAACATCTGCTTGTATTGTCTTACATTAAAAAAGAGATAAACACTATAATAAATGTGTTACTGAGTTGAGAATCTGTATTGTAAGCTCAGATGATACAAACAACTGACTGAAAGCCTTGGTAAATAGAATTACTAAGTTATTACTAACCCTAAGCAAATCAGACTCTAGAAATAAACACCTAAATTTGCAATGAAAAAAGCATACTTAAACCAAAAAATAATATATTACCTGACTAAATTAATTTTGAGAAGGATACACTACCTTGAGGGCAATTCATGCCCATACAGGTTCATAGCAGTTTTACTTGGAAAAATAATCAAAATGTGCATTTAAACTAGAAGTAAGATAGGCAGATTGCGCTTATTAAAACTGCAAATAGAAGAAAACAGAAGGGATGTTAGTGGATCAAATGGGTGTACACAAATTTTGGGTCAGACAAACTTTAATTTCTGTTTGTCAATAGTGTGTCATGACACTGCTTTTAATCTATTAAATTTGCAAATATAAGATAAGAGAAGACCTGCTGGTGTATGCAGGGGCACACACAATTACAGAACCAGGCAATACTTCATCATGTGTTTGCACTAAGGCAGAGAGAGTTCTGACACTATTCCCAACCAATTAAACTTACAAATGCAAGAAAACAGAAGAGCTGATAGTTGATCAAGGGTTGCACATGAATATTTTCATAGTTTTCCACCTGAGAAATTAAGAAAAGACTTACAGTTTCAGAGCAGTCCTTGGTCAATTGTGATTGTTTCTTAACACATACTTGTCTTGCTTTGGCTCATTAGCAGCAGTACAAAGAACTGCCTGCTCACACCCTTGTTCTCCCCTCCCATTCCCTGTTTATTACCTTAAGACAATCCCAGAGTTAATAAATATTACCCGTGGCAGGCACCATTTGTAAAACTACAATCCACTCTGTTACAGGCCCCATGAAGGCTCAGTGTCTCTCCAGTAAGTGTTTTACAACTGTAAATGCCTATTTATCTTGAATTGTATTAGACATTTTACAACTGTATATGTTTATGTTGAATTGTGTTAGACATCTAATATGTTTTATGCTTTATTATTGATGTTACTATGGCATGCACTAAGTTGTTTCTAGTATAATAGTATGTATGGTCTATTTGCATAGCTGCACCTTTTTCACTAATGCTATTCATGTAATTGTGTTGTGTGTAGACAGCTCATACTAGTGTCTAAATTATTTCTATATGTTTGTGCTGTTACTGGTGGATAGAATCACATTAGAGAACCACAACAGATTGCTGCTCGCTATATTTTTATCTGTGGCTGCATAACTGTCTGGGTTTTTGTTTTCTAATGTTCTTCCAATTGGCTCAGTATCTGCATATACTAAGTAGTGGTTCAGGACATTGTCCTGCATGTGGTAGCTATTTGCTCAGTGTGTTTTTTATAATCTTTATAATATATATTTACCATCTCAAAAATGCTTACTCCTCTCTGTACTCTTCTTTTCTAGACTTAACACCACTCTTAAGTATTCAACTCCGGTACCACCTTTAACATTCCTATAAGAAAAGCGCAGTCCGGGTCTGAACTGTCTGCAAACAGCTACAGTTAACTTTGAGTATGTGTCTACCTGTTTGAGCCAATCTTCATTTTCCCCTGGAGAACACTGTGCTTTGGCTGTAAGCAGCCCCCCCCCCACCACCACCCACATCTTCCACTTTCTCTTATTCCCTTCTGTTAGCAAATAGTATCAATAACTGATCAATACTGTGTGTTTGTTAATTTAAACTATGACCACAGTAGCCTACTGATACAAGGTTATCCTGGTTTTCCACCTGAGAAATTAAGAAAAGACTTACAGTTTCAGAGCAGTCCTTGGTCAATTGTGATTGTTTCTTAACACATACTTGTCTTGCTTTGTGATTGTTTCCAGCCCCTCATACAAGAACCTAACAGGGTCTCTACCCGCTTCGCTCCCCACCCTGCCCCCTATTCCCTCCCGCCCCCTATATTTTTATCTGTGGCTGCATAACTGTCTGGGTTTTTGTTTTCTAATGTTCTTCCAGTTGGCTCAGTATCTGCATATACTAAGTAATGGCTCAGGACATTGTCCTGCATGTGGTAGCTATTTGCTCAGTGTGTTTTTTATAATCTTTATAATATATATTTACCATCTCAAAAATGCTAACTAATCTCTGTACTCTTCTTTTCTAGACCTAACACCACTCTTAAGTATTCAACTCCGGTACCACCTTTAACATTCCTATAAGAAAAGTGCAGTCCGGGTCTGAACTGTCTGCAAACAGCTACAGTTAACTTTGAGTATGTGTCTACCTGTTTGAGCCAATCTTCATTTTCCCCTGGAGAACACTGTGCTTTGGCTGTAAGCAGCCCCCCCCACTACCACACACATCTTCCACTTTCTCTTATTCCCTTCTGTTAGCAAATAGTATCCATAACTGATCAATACTGTGTGTTTGTTAATTTAAACTATGACCACAGTAGCCTACTGATACAAGGTTATCCTGGTTTTCCACCTGAGAAATTAAGAAAAGACTTACAGTTTCAGAGCAGTCCTTGGTCAGTTGTGATTGTTTCTTAACACATACTTGTCTTGCTTTGTGATTATTTCCAGCCCCTCATACAAGAACCTAACAGGGTCTCTACCCGCTTCGCTCCCCACCCTGCCCCCTATTCCCTCCCGCCCCCAGTGGTCCCACCTTTATTGCACTCAAACCCCTCCCATCTTTCCAATAGCCAACCACAGCGCTAACCCAACACTACCTCCTCCATATTCCCTCTACTATCACACCTCCTCAACTGACATGTACAAGCATACCTTTCCTTTGCTCACTGCATGCACTCTCCTTGCATATCTTACATCCTACCAAAGCTCCATCATTCCCCCACTCAACCACTACCACTGTACTACTCACACCACCACCCATGTCTCACCCATACTCAGCTCCCCTTCCACCAGCTCAAGAACCATCCCTATGCACCCCCCACATATTCTACCAACTATATTACTCAAACATAAAGCATCCCTACAACTTAACATAGTAACCCTCCCACCATACCTATTACCCACAGAGCACAATCATAAAGTTTCCCTTATAAACAAACACATTCAAAAACTGAGAAAACTAATAATCTCATGCATATCAAAACTAGCCCTAAGTGGAGACATCCACCCCAACCCTGGCCCTACCATCTCCAACCCCAATCCTCATAATCAGACTAGAAACCACAACTTCTCCCATATTACAGCCAATAGAAAGCCAAGCGACTTCCTTCTACTAAACCTAAATATTAGAAGTATATCCAACAAAGTCCATGAACTCCATGCCACCATAGACTTATACTCCCCAGATATAGTCATCCTGACAGAAACCTGGCTAAAACCTCACATTACCAGTGAGCAAATACTCCCTACAGGTTACGGCATACTAAGAGTAGACCGGCTAAACAAAAAAGGTGGTGATGTAGCTATAATATTTAAACAGCATCTAAACATCCAGATCTTAAAATCATCAGCTCCACAAATAAGCAATGAAGAAATAATATATACCAACCTCAAAATTAACCAAAACAAAACCATCAACATAATTGGATGCTACTTCCCACCTGGCCAAAACATCCCTCCACTAGAAAACCTCCTCAGCTGGTCTACCCACCATCTCCCCCAAGAAACTATCATCTTAGGTGATTTCAATATTGACTGGCAATCCTGTTCTGGCAACAATCCAACCCATCATGTACACCTTCATAGCTTCACCCAACTAGTCCAGTCACCAACAAGGATAAATAAAAACTCCAGCAAGCACACTACCCTGGATTGGATACTAGTCAGTAAGAACCCCCAGTCATATATAACAGGCTGCTTATCAGATAGCCTCAGTGATCACTCCCCAACATTCCTACTCAAAAAATACCTGTACCAAGCTAAACCTGTCATCTATCGTCAAATACGTAAAGAAATAAACTTTAACCCACTCACATTCATCTCATCCCTCAAAGAATGTAACTGGCATGCTCTAAAGTACTTCAGTCTAGATGACGCAGTTGAATTTTTTAATACTACCTTCCTGAACATCCTTAATTACCATGCCCCCATAAGATTTTCCAGAACCAAAGCACAACCCTCCCCATGTCTACAGAAAACCACTAAGTCAGAAATGAAAAACAGGGATAAAGCCTGGGAGCACTGGCACAAAACCAAAGCCCCCGCAGCTAGACAGAAATTCCTAGAACTACGCAATAGAGTCAAAAAGCTAATAAAATGGGACAAATTCCAATACTACCAGTCTGCCCTAGACTCCTCACAACACAGCCCCAAACAATTCTGGTCCTCCATAAACTCCATCCTCCACCCAGGTAAAGTCAGTACCCCTCCTCCTAACATCCCTCACTCCTCAGAAAATATTGCTACCTCATTCAACACACACTTCACCCAAACCATACTATCACTAGCTAAACAGCACAACCCCCCTTTCCCTCCAACCCACACCTTCAACTAGTAATCTCCCCACTGCCTTCTCTTTTTCTCCTGTACCTACCTCCAACATAAAACAACTCTTAACTAAACTTAAACCCACCAAATTAGCAGCAGACAACCTCCCAAGTGAATACCTACAAATCGCAGCTGATGCTCTGGCCTACCCATTATCCATCTTGATTAACCGATCTCTGTCAGAAAGTTACGTTCCCACATTGTGGAAAGTCTCACATATAATTCCCCTCCACAAAGGCAGACCCTCTGCAGAACTAACCAATTACCGCCCCATAGCTATACTCTCTCCACTCTCCAAAATACTAGAGATGCATACACTCTCAGGTCTCACACTACCTCCTTACTAACAACCTCCTTTCCAGTACTCAGCATGGTTTCCGACCAAACCATAGCACCACCACTGCCTTACTCTCCTTTACTAATACTATCCTTCAGCATAAAAACAATGGCTATCTCTCCTCTGCTACTTTCCTAGATCTATCTAAAGCATTTGACATGGTCCCACACAAACAACTTATCTCTGTCCTCAATAACCTATCCTTCTCACAATCAGTCACCAACTGGTTTCAGAGTTACCTGTCTGACCGCCAACAATCCGTTGTATGGCAGAATGACATATCTCCCCAACTACCTGTCTCCATAGGGGTTCCCCAAGGATCCATCCTTGGACCCCTACTTTTCTCTGTTTACACCAATAATCTAGCCTCTGCCACCAAACATAGCACACTCATCCAATACGCAGATGACTCAACCATCATCTGCTCAGCCCAGTCCCTACCCAAACTGCAAAAGTCACACAGGAAGCCTTTTCCTCTGTTGAAACATGGTTATCCGATGCCCAATTAATACTCAACCCAAACAAAACTAAACTACTCATTTTCCAACCCACCAAACATACTCAAAACAACTCTCACTTTAACATCACAGCAAAAGACAACACCACTATATACCCAACTGAACACACCAAATTGCTAGGAGTGGAAATAGACAATAAACTAAAATTTGACATTCACATATCCATGACCATAAAAAGTCCACAAAAACTAGGAGCATTATACAGAAATAAACAATTTCTCACCAAAGCAGCAAAGATTTCAATAGCAAATTCCCACCTTATCTCCACCCTACTTTATGCCTCTCCAGTATATACCAACCTAAGGCAATGTGATCTAAACAAGCTAGAGACCTGCTACAACAAAATCGCCAAATTCGCCACAGGGCATCCTACCATAGTCACCACTGTCTCTCACTTGCTGAACTGGGTTGGCTTGAACTCCCTCACCTCCTTCAGTGGTATCAACTCTCACTCGCCCACAAACTAGTAAACCATCCACTAAATGTCCCATCCCTCCAGAATCTACTCCAACCCTATCGCACCACCAGACCACTAAGATCCAGCAACAAAAATCACTTGCAGATCACTAAAGCCAATAACTCTGCTGGTGAAGCACTATTCTCTTGCGCCATAGCCAAATTATGGAACTCACTCCCACCCACAATTACCTCCGTACCATCGTGCACCAACTTCAAAACTTTATTAAAAGCGCACCTAAAAACATGCTGGCTATGCCCTTGCAACTCCCACTCTAATATCATCCACCCCATCCAACTACTACCTTTCTTTCACCTCCACTAACTACCTTGATGATAGCAAGCTTAGATGCTCATAAGCCTAGTACTTATTATACAGCAGGAACTTCTCATTGTTACATTTGTTAATGCCTGTTATGTACTTCACAGATAAAGATTCTAGTTGTCTACTGATGTACTATGTTCTTCATCTGTAAATATGTTGTAAGTAATTTCTATGTTAAATTGTTAATCGCTATGTAATCCAATGTAACTACTGTCTGTTTATTTTACTGTGGAGCTTTTCTCCCCGGGCCTCCGCTGAAAATGGACCCATGTCCAGTCGGACACTCCCAGTCAACAAATTTAAATAAATAAATAAATAAATAAATAAATAAATAAATATTAGGTCAGACAAAAAACTTCACTATGTGTTTATGCTGGGTCTATGCTATCTTTACACTTCTTCTGAACTGTTCAGTGACCTCATTTGTTAAGCATCAGCTGACAGTGCATTATGTACTGTCTGTTAATACTAGCAAGGTAATAAACTGATTTTCAATAAACAAGTTCTTCATAGTTCACTTTTTATTTTCATTTAGTGGTATGACTGAACATCAGAATGAGTAGGGTATGATAAAAAGGTTTGTGGAATGCATAAGCCTGTTAAGCTCCATGCTGATTTTTGCTAATTTTAGAAGAAAACATTGGTCTTTTTATAATGCCTTTGCAAAGAACTGACTGATAACCATTGACACAGTTGCTACTGTGCTGAGCATATTTTACACACTTTTGTATGATCCACCATTTATGCATTTGCTCATCTGGGCAAATTTGTTTCAAAATGGATAAAATAAGTATTCTATTAAAGTTATTTGATACTTGCCAAACAGCAATACAGTGCAAGCTGAATAAAAATACCTCTTTCCTTTGGAGTTTCTATTTATCTTGGTTTCCAGTTGCAGTCTGTATTGGAGCTGTGCAGTAAAGTTCTTTTAAATCAACACTGTTCTTAAGCAACTGAATGTATTTTAACTGACCTACAATAAATTATTAACCGTACAATATTATATTAGCTGTGAATTTAGCCTGATGTGGATCACAAACTAAGAAAGTCATAAAAAATGTAAAGATTAACTTTATGATAACTGATGATACTGATTTTTTCACAAACTGAAACTGCTTCGCAAATGAAAAATAGAATATTTCATATATCACAGCGATGTCATTGGAATGAATTTAAAACTTGATGTGTGTTTCATGAGGGTTATTAATATTTTCACTGCATCAATAAGTAATGTTTTCCAGCAAAGAAAATCATCCATGAGTTTAGTTAAATACTATTGCTATAGCTTATTTTAGCTCTGTAATGGATGTTATATATTAACAGTTGTACAAATATGGATAGCAAAACAAAAAATTGATATACACTCAGAATTTTGGGAAGATAGAGATTGAGAAACATATGTGCCTTATTACATACAAGCTGCTAAGTTTAGTTAGAAATTTAATTCTGTGCATTCCACTTATATCTGCTTTGTTTTCACAATTTTGTTTTCTCACAATATAACGTTTGTACAAGTATGTTGTAAAAATGATATTGTAAATGATTTGGATGGCTAGTATATCTGCTTTGTTTTCACAATTTTGTTTTCTCACAATATAATGTTTGTACAAGTATGTTGTAAAAATGATATTGTAAATTATTTGGATGGCTAGTATCCATGTTCCAATTTTTAACTAATGTAAAAAATGTAAAATTAAAGAATATATATGTGTGTGTGTGTGTGTGTGTGTGTGTGTGTGTGTGTGTGTGTGTGTGTGTGCGTGCGTGCGTGCGTGCGTGTGTGTGTATTTATAAATATTGCAGAAATCAAAAGTATAATTACTGAAAAGGACAAATCCCAAACATAAAAGCAAAGCTTTAAACATTTGCTGAAATTTCTGCTGGAAACCTATGAATTCAATACAAGGGTGGTGAAAACATAAGACAAGGGCCCACCCTCCCACTTTTCATAATCTCATGGACTATGCCTTTGCCTTGGTCCTGCCTGTATCTGCATTTTATTGGCTGCTATTTGAGATGCAGCTGTAGTGAGGGTACCATTACTGATTGCAAAAAAAAAAAGTTGTATTATGGTAAAAAAAAAAAAAAAAGTCTATATGGAGAAAGCATGCCTTTCAACTGCCTGTCGTTTTGCTTTCATATTTCGCCCTTTCTGTCCCTCATAAAATTTTCATTTTCTGGTAAGTCACTGAGGATTACAGTAAGGCAATAGTGTCTTAAGAGTTTCACAATTCTTATTGTTCAAAAGAAAAGTGCATCTTCATAGGTTCATAGGTTCATAGGTAAGTACTAGGCTATCTGCCCGAGAGCATCTATAAGCCTAGTCAGAATGTATTGGCTTTCGCTGCCCCCTTAGAT